>NC_056745.1:895707123-895869623 GCF_019279795.1 Protopterus annectens
ATATATATAAACATAGTACCTCAATTAATACTCATCACCTGTGTAATGATCTATTTTTTAATACTGGTCTCATAGGGACATGGTCATTATGACCATGTCCTACGTTAGCTCTTAATCTAACTATCCAGTTCGCCTCCATTTCCTCAGTTCTAGCTCTTTTGTTTTCATAACATATCCCTATAACCATGAATTTGAATCTATCTTTGTCACTAGTGTCTAAAACATGTTTAGCTAGAGCATTGAAATTTCTTCTTTTCTTTATATGATAGACATGCTCCCTGATTCTATCTCTAAGCAATCTATCAGTTTTCCCAACATAGAATTTATTACATACCTGACATGTGGCAAGATAAACCACATGGGAGGTATCACACGATGCACTGGTCCTTAAATCAAAGGTTTCTCCTGAATCAGGGTGCCTAAACTTTGTGTCTTCCATTATATAGCCACAAAACTGACATGTTTTACATGGTTTGGTCCCTATAAGATCTCCTGATTGTCCTTGTTCTCTTGCTGTGCAGAGCCTTCTTTTAAGGCTTTTTTTTTATTTTTGAACGTAAACTGAGGTTCTGGGTCTTAAAACCTACTCACCTGTCTATCTGTTGTTAAAATATTCCAGTGTTTATTAATAATATTAGTATACATACTTACATCCCTAGAATAACTTAAACACATTTTTTAATTACTGTTAGTTGTTTTTTTATCTAAAGCATTCCTCAAGGGTTCAGAAAAATACGGTTTTGCCCTCGTATCTCTTAATTTCCCAACCTCCAATGCATTTCACTGAATCATACTATACTCATACCCTCTCTCCAATAACTCAGATCTAACAATTTCCTTCTGTTTGTCAAAATCCTCTTCCTAACATTGAGCCTTGAGGCTCTGTAAAACTGATTCTGTGCAACATTCCTGAATATAAATTTTGAATACATGCTATCCTTTCTTAATAATTTATTAACGTGGCATTCTTTCCTATACATCTTAGTATACATTTCACCTGCATCATTTTGCTCTACTAGCACATCTAAAAAATTCACTGTTTTATCTGAGAAGTTCAAAGTGAATTTAAGAAAGCTTGTGGAATTCTTAATATAGTTCACAAACTCAGTTAACCATTTATTTACCCCTTCCAAACCAGGAAGAGGTCATCTACAAACCTATGTTAAAACATGATGGACTCTTTAAAAGGTCCATCTAACACATGTTCCATCTCCCATTCTAACATCACAGCATTCGTGTAACTATTCGCGCATGATGTTCCCATCGCCACCCCATTACACTGCCAAAAAATTTGATGTCTGAACATAAAGATGTTATTTTCTAGTATAAGCTTTAACAGTGTTTGTAAGAGTAGTATCTTTTCTTCAGTATATCCACCACTAGCCTTCAGTAACTTAATAACACTATTAATTCCAATATCATTAGGAATTACTGTAACTAGTGATATGGCATCTAGTGTTACTAGAAGAAACCTATCTGTGCTTTGTCTCTTACCAATACATTTGTAAAGGTCTCTAACAAAATTCTCAGTGTCTTTCAAAATATACACTGATTTATCAATTAGGCTCCTGAGATTATTCTCTAGAAATATTGATAAAGGCTCTATACACCAATTACTTCCTGCCACTATTGGTCTCATAGGAGAGTTCTAGACTTATGTAACTTAGGGAGACCCGGTATGACCAGATTGTATACTAAAAAATACCTTAAAAGGGCCTCATCTATAAGATTAATTTTCTCTAAATGCTTAAGTTCATCCTGTATTCTTTCAATCATTACATTAACTTGTACAGGTGAAATCAATTGATAGAAATTAGAATCATTTAACAATTCAAATATTATTTTATCATAATCCTTTCTATTCATGATAACAGTTTGCCCTCCCTTATCAGCTGGTCTTATCATAATCGAAAGATTATTCTGTAAACTTAATAGGGCTTTAAACTCAGATTTACTTAAATTATACCATTTTTCTCAATTCCTAAACATTTTCTGTTGGTAATATACATTATATACATCTTCCAAGCACATTTGTTCAAATGCATTAATCAGTGAATTCTGTTTAGGCATGAATACACTCGGTTTCTTAAAACAAGAATCCACACTTTCACTACTGTTATTAAACATTTTTAACATAAGATTACAGGTAAACATTTTAATGTCAAAAACTACATCAGAAATATCCATATCAGTAGTTGGAATAAAGGAAAGTCCCTTTTCCAACACATTCAGTTTATCTTGTGTTAAAATATGAGACAACAAGTTCACTACTAGTGTTTTACATTCAAAAATGCTTTTTTGATGGTTTATAGACTCACAATCTTTTCTTCATTTTTCCTCTTGTTCCTCATCATGCTTCTGCCTCTCTGCTGTCCACGCTGCTGGCTCCATCCTCCTCTGCTTATAGATCTCTCCCTGGTAGGAAGAGGAAAAGTCAAGCTCATCGGGCAAGAGGTTTCAGAAAAGGAAAGCATTCAGTAACTCCATCGTGTTTAGGGGATTCTCTTTCCGCTTCACGATGCATCTCTGCAGTAGTGATAAAAATTTTGCGTCGGGCTCCCAATGCTGACGTCATCTGTACATTCATACCTTCGCTCTCTGTAGTTGGTCCTCGTCCCACTCTCTCCGATTGCTTAGTTAAAGTATTAGAGCTAATTGTTTCTGCATGAGCTTCTTGATTAAGACCTCAGACTCTAAATTATGAGGTTGAGATGCTTTTTGAGCATTATTTTGAAAGTGTCTGGGCCACATGAAGACATTCCCTTGTGCAAAATCCTTTCGGTCCCGCTGAAGTTTTTTCATTTTAATCTGCACCAGTTTTCTAGCATAAACTGCCAAATTATCCATGGTATCAGAAATAGGCTTCATAACAACATCAGAATCGTACTTTTTACACAGGTCTAAGTATTTATTCTTAATTATATCTAAAACCGAAGCCTCTTCCCTTGTTGCTGCAGCAATTAACAAATTCAAGTATCCAAGGCTAGTTTTAATATTTAACTGCTGCCACTCACTAAGCAACTGGGGAACACATTCAGTCTGGGCTGGCATTTTTAATACCCTGAGGCCTCTAGGTATTATATTCTCAGTAAGACAAACTTGCAAATGGAACTTTTCAAATTGCACCCTTTTCAGTTTAAATAAATCTTTTTCCAATGAAAATATATCACTTTTCAGTGCAAGATATCGATGTTAAACAGTTAGTTCCCATCAACAACACATTTACTGTTAAACAAAGGGTTCTCGTTTTCACTCACCTTCAAAATGACGGAATTTATATTAGATTCAGTCCATTTGACACTCAGTCCTGGGTTATATTCTAATTCAATGCTCTCTATTTCTGTAGCCATCCTCCTGATATTGTTGGATATAAAAAGAAGTGACAATGTGGAGAGAAAATAGCCCAACAGATAGACAGGTGAGTAGGTTTTTAGACCCACAACCTCAGTTTACTTTCAAAAATAAAAAAAGCCTTAAAAGAAGGCTCTGCACAGCAAGAGAACAAGGACATTCAGGAGATCTAATAGGGACCAAACCATGTAAAAAATGTCAGTTTTGTGGCTATATAATGGAAGACACAAAGTTTAAGCACCCTGATTCAGGAGAAACCTTTGATTTAAGGACCACTACATCGTGTGATACCTCCCATGTGGTTTATCTTGCCACATGTCAGGTATGTAATAAATTCTACGTTGGGAAAACAGATAGATTGCTTAGAGATAAAATCAAGGAGCATGTCTATCATATAAAGAAAAGAAGTAATTTCAATGCTCTAGCTAAACATGTTTTAGACACTAGTGACAAAGATAGATTCAAATTCATGGTTATAGGGAGATGTTATGAAAACAAAAGAGGGGGTGATATCAGAGCTAGAACTGAAGAAATGGAGGCAAACTAGATAGTTAGATTAAGAGCTAATGTAGGACATGGTCTTAATGACCATTTCCCTATGAGACCAGTATTAAAAAATAGACCATTACGCAGGTGATGAGTATTAATTGAGATGCTATGTTTATATATATATATATATATATATATATATATATACATACACACACACACACACACACACACACACACACACACACACACACACACACACACACACACACACATTTTTATACATTCTTGTTTTATATATTTTTTTGCATATATGTATTGTATTTTTATTTTATTGTTTTTCATATAGCTTAATGAAATGAGCTTATTTTAAATGTTTGCAGTTTCCTGTCATGTGATGAGTTTTTTGGTATAAAGCAGTTGTGTCTGTAACATTTTTTATACACCTGAAGAAGCATTCTGTGAAAGCGCTTGTGTGTTGCAATTGTCCATTAAAGCAGTTATTTACTGTTGACCTGGAGTTGCTGCTGATGTTTATTTCAAGAATAGGAAGCTGGAGCCTTGCCTTTGCTTGTTTTTAAGTTTATTTCTGTGAACCTTTTCTGGTTTTTGCAAAGGTACCTGGTTTGTGTTGGGCTATTTTCTCTCCACATTAGTTTTATAAAGATAAAAATCCAGTGTACATATAAATAATGATTTCAGTTCATAATGTTGAATGGTCTTTTGGTTGATACAAGACTGGATGACACAATTTGGTTGACTGCCACTTTGTCTATAATTCAGATGCTGCAAAACAGCTACTTTCCCCCCTGCAGGGCTTACTGAGACAAGTTTTGGTGGTATGAATTCAATATTGTAAATGTCAACAATATTGATTATTAGCATTTGTGAATACAGATAGATAGACAGATGGATAGATAGATAGATAGAAAGACAGATAGATAGATAGATAGATAGATAGATAGATAGATAGATAGATAGATAGATAGATAGATAGATAGATAAAGATTTTATCTATCTATCTATCTATCTATCTATCTATCTATCTATCTATCTATCTCTATCTATCTATATATATATATATATATGGGATCGGTACTGATCCCTGAAAGAAATTTTCATCAAAGCACAAGTAGCCGGGCATACTTCAGCGAAAGTGCTTTTCACAGAAAAAGCACATTTGCAGAAGTATGCCTGCAGCTAGAGGGAGTTGTGGGGGAATGACTGTTACGGAGATCATACTATGGTGCGGATAAGGGAATATTCCCTTTTCCTCACTGTAGTGCGATCTTGGAGTGAGAATATTAAAGTAGGGGTGTGTGGGGGCATAGCACCCCACATGGGGGATGCAGGGGGTCTTGCCCCCTGCATAAATGTAGATTTATTTATTTATTTATTTTTTAATGCTCTTTAACAAAAGCGCTTTTTCAGTGAAAGCACTTTTGTTAAAGTGTGTTCAGTGATTGTTGATTCGGACTATTGAACTCTCATTCAATAGTCCTTGATCTATATATATATATATATATATATATATATATATATACACACACACACACACACACACACACACACACACACACACACACACACACACACACACACACACACACCTGGCTGTCGTAAGTCAACATGATCGAATTAATGAAGGCCAATTTTACACCACTGAGTGGCTAGCACTGTCACAGTATGCAGCCTGTGATTCGTGTTCATGGGATAGCATGCAAATGCAATACAGGCATTGACCAGACATCAGTATTATACCCTGTACCTGATGCAGGAAAGGTAAAGAACTTAATGATTATGCTACTTGTCATGCATCATTTATAATAACACTTCTGTTATTAACATTCCCTGTTCAAGATGAGCAAAGCAATGTGATGCCCAGAATGCAGGAAGAAGCCAGATGATTGTATGCTTGAAGTTACTTATTGTCTTTCAGAGACATTCTGCACTGAAAGGCAAGAATAAGGAGTGAGTACAAAGAAGACATGTCAGTTCATGACATGATGATCATAGCAAAAATAGTGTTTATGTAATTTTTGTTAAGGTTTTATCTTCAAAACAATCAACAGCAGTATCACAACTGCTGAAATGAGAAATGGCACAAGGCTTTATGAAAATCGTTATGTATAAATAAAAGATAATACATTTTGAGCAAATTGTACTTGAACTGACTTGTATAGCTATTTGTTATATGCATCTCTTTCATTGCAATGTCAAATATATATTTATTCTACAGCTTCATGCATTCTCTGGTAATGGGATGAAAACATAGTTTCTGGAAAAATAATCTGTTTATGGCTAACTTGAATATTGTGAGGAACTGATATCTTCAGAGAATAATTCATTACAGGTTCACGGTATAAAATAAGTTAAAAGTAGCCTGCATTATTAGCTGTTTTAAAGATGGATGATATAGTCAAATGTAAATAACCTCTTTATAACATTAATTAAGTAAATTGATACCTAAAACATGACTACTTAACTGCACTTCCAAGAGCAATTAAAATATATTGATACTATGATCACATAAATCACAGAACATGTGTGATTTTCCCACCTTTAAATACATTTTCTGAACTCAATCAAAATATTCTCTTGGTTCTGTCTCATTATCTTGTAATCCATGTAAGAGAGACCAAAGGGGCACACAGTGAGTGTAATAACTTCACAGGGAGAATGATGGAAATTGCACTCCTGGAAATGTTAACCTACACAGATTATTGAATAAAATAACCAAGTATATGATGCAGAAGTGTTTTTGAACTGACAACCAAGAAAGATTGGCAGTTTTAAATTAGGGGTTAAATAAAGTGCAGCTGGGAAGAAGAAATAAGCCAAATACCATTGTTTAAAAATAGAATTAGGATGAAGTCTGCAACCTGGGGGAATTGACAAGAAGCTGATTATAAGGAAATTGGGATGGTTCCTTTATTACAGTTAAAACAGAGAAGAAATGAAAAAGTGTCTGCTTTACAAGTTCCTGGCACTACCTCCAGCAAGTAAAAAAGGCAGGTGGTGTCAAATCTATTAAGATTAAAATGAAACTAGAAGGCAAGAAGAGATGGTCAGCTCTGCCTTGTGCATTTTGTGCAGACATAAGAGAAAATGGAATATTCACCTGTTTCTGCAAATTGTAATTATTAATTACATATATTTCTTGTTGTGAATGTTTGACGCACAGTTGCTAGAAAATGTAAATAACCGTGTTTCTGGTTTTTTTTGTTTGCATAGTACTTCAAGCAATGTGTAGGACCAGGACTTATATGTTATTTCCTTTATATGATATGTATTTAACCAAGGTAAATGTTCAACAGTAATTCCCCAAAACTATTGTTCACTATCTTATGCTGTGTTTACAAAATAATTTTTAGCTAAAAATAGCTGTTATTAAAAATAATTTATATTTAAGAAACACATACTTCTTGAGGAAAGAAAGCCAAATTTCACTAGGAGTGCTGAATGTTTATTATTTAGCTTGAAACTTAACATTTAAATAGGGTTATTTTTATGTTTTTATGTCAGAACTAAAACATGTGGTTTAGAAAATAAATTGTTCTGTGTATTAAATAGTTTAGAATACAATTGCTTTGTTTATATTACACTGACTATTGTCCAAATACAATACAATTGACTCAACTATATTATTTTCACAAGATGTAAATAAGAAAGAGATTGTATTGCTTAATGGAATAAAATATCACATGATGCTGAGACTGCAGTTTTTGTTTATTCATTGGCCATTATTTGAATAGATAGCAGTGCAATTTTACTTTTTGCAGTTAGGAAGTATAGCGAAATACATATATAGGCAGTGTCACTAAAGTATTACTTTGGGTGCATGTTTCCATTTTACATGAGTATTTAATGAAATTTACATTGGCCTTTTCTGTCAAGTAGCAGTTCTAAAAAAGCTAAGTTATTTCCATAATCTTTTCTAGTCATGAGCCTACATAAACCACCAAACCTTATGTTAACATATGAGTAAACAAGAAAGCACACTAAACAACTAAACAAGGTAAAATATCAGTCACGGCTGCTTGCCAAAGTAAAACGAAGCCTTAAAAGCTTTGATTCACTGCAATTTATTTGAAGTGCTTTTCATTTGCGCGATGTGCAAACTTCTTCAGAAAACAGTATAAAAATTTAAAAGTCATATAAATAGTCTCAGGTGTAAACATTTAACCAATCATAGTAAGGCAAACCTTCCTTCCCTACTTCCTTAAAGGCACACACGAGAACCGAATACGTTTCCATAAAAAAATATATATATTTTATTATATTAGATTACTGAAGTATCTGTTTCCGACAACATTCCTGTGACTGGTTCTACGTTGGACTTGTTAATTACAAAGATTGAGTCTATTTTCTCGAGACTTGATCATCTCGATATGCAACAGCGTGAACTTCGTGACTCACTTCCAGCCTTAGTGGGCCAAAATCTTCCTTTCAAGCCTCCGGTGAGATGTGGCAACTTGGAGGCATTACCAGCTACGAGATCGGCTGCAGTACTCAACCCAGTATCTACACAACAGGATCAACGAGATGTAACAGCCGACATGACACCGGAAATTGACAGAGTTATTTTGGCAGCAGGTAGCCCTGTGTTGACTTTTGGTACACAACCAGCGTCTAGTAAAGAATGAGCAACTATTAATGCACAAGCTCAGTCTTTCGTTTCACCATATAATCCGTTACCAAATGCGGACAATAACAATTTTGGTTTACCAGTATTGACATCTTGGTTAGCCGAGAGTTTTTCTTTTTCTGGTTCCTTGACTACTAGCGACGAGGGACACTTCGTAAACAGAGGTAACATTAATTCAAATGTTGACATAGTGGCTAAATTGAAATCTTTTGATAGCCATTTGATTAAACTTAAGAAATTACAGTTGAAAATATCATATTTTCATGAATGTTTATCAAGAAAAGTGGTGCCGAAAGGACTACGGCACCACCAATATCCTACTGGACTGGACGCTAATTCTGACTTCCATAAGGAGCTCATTGAATTGTTTGACCATCAAGGCTTTGACCTTTTGGAGCTTATGGTCAAACATTACTCTTTATGTGTAAATGCTTTAAGTAATAAAGTAGCAGAGCTTGACAACAGTATTAAGTTTGATGCTGAGTTCCTTCGTTACAAATACGAATATGGTTGAGTGTTTTCTAGTATTGACCAGTACATGTTGAAATTAAAAGTGAATAAAATAAAAAAATTGGACCGTGATTGTAAGGCTTACCAGGAAGGAGCAGCTTATCCTGCCCCTTCAGCAGCCCAGGTCTGGAATAAAACCATAGCTTCCAATGGGCCATCTTTTGCTAATACTGGTGCTATTGTTGATAACAATCACCAAAATCAACAGGAGAATCAAATGTCCATTGTTAACGATGGTAATCATTGGGACAATAACCTTGATTTTCCTAATAATGATAAACCTGACGGTCCAGTCGAGGTCAGGAGGAGTGAAAGGCTACAAAATTGTCCACAGGGGCAAAATAACTTTGGTCAACATAAACAGAACCAAACTTTTGGGCATACCAACTACACTGGGGTTAGACCGAAACAGCAGAAATTTTTTCAGCTGCACAAGTCCAAACAAAAGTCTAACAAACACAACACTTAGTTAATTTTACACCCCACCAGGATGAATTAATGCCTAATTTGGTTGATTCTTGTGTACAAAGTGTGACTGGCTTATGTTTGGACTTAAGCCCATTTGGGAATGACCAAGCTGAACTTAATATTCATAAGGAGTTGACTGATCCTGGTACTTTTGAAAGCCCTGTCATTGTTACCAACAAGACAGGGGATTTTAAAGTCTATAATTTTTCATCTGTTGTCATTACATCTGACATTGTTGACTTTTTATCTAAAGGGTATACATATGTCCCAGTACAAAAACTTGACCTGGTGAAAACAATTATAGACATTAAAACCTTCACTAGGAAGTTGAACTTTAATTTAATGATGGGAGCTACCATTAATGAACCACTTACTGATAAATTTTACATACCTAGTACATACAACCCTCCTTTACACCCGTTGTTACAAATTTTCGAGCAAATGTGTAAATTGGACATTAGACAAGGTATCAAAAATGGTTTTAAAACTAATACTAATTATCACACAAGTAGGGTTGAACGTGAATATCTGGATTACATTAGATCTCAAGACATTTGTATTTGTAAACCAGATAAAGGAGGGGGCTTGGTCATTTTTGATAATATGGATTACCAAGAATGCATGTTTACATTGCTAGACAATTATGCTTATGAATTGAGCTCACGCTCAGAAGTTAATAAAGTTTATAGCATAATTAAAAACAGCATTGAAGAAATGTTCATAGAAGGTAGGTTAGAACAAAATGTATATAACTACATGACAACTTTATATCCTAGATATTCTTTCTTATTTGGTATCCTGAAGATCCATAAAAATGTAATGAACCCTCCTATGAGACCATTAGTAGATGGTCGTGGCTCTCCAACTTATTCATGTGCCAAGGTTGTAGATTCCATACTGCAAAAATATTTGGTACATGAACATCAAATATGTAAAGACTCTTGGTCGTTTCTTGAGAAAAATGACAGCTTGGAATATAATGTGAATTACAACTTTTTCACAGTTGATGTGAAAGACCTGTATACATGTATACCACACGACACATGTACTGAGTGGGTGGGTCTAATACTTAAGAAAAATGGAGCTCCCACTAGAGAAATTGCATTAGTAACTGAATTACTTGAGCTCATACTTTACAATAATTTCTTTATGATAGGGAACAACTTCTACTTACAAAAAGTAGGAGTCGCTATGGGCTCTCCATGTGGGGCACATATAGCGATTTTAGTAATGGCTTACTGGGAATTGGAATCTGTGTTCAAAAATACTAGTCTCAGTGATTGTATAGTTTACTATACACGTAATTTGGATGATATTTTCATCCTTTTAAATGGTGACTTAGAGACTAGCAACAATGTGCTGGAACGATTTAACCAGTCAACCCAATTCTTACAATTTACATCTACATTTGATACAGAAGCAATAGCATATTTAGATATATGGCTAGTTAAGAATAGAGAATTGGGCAGCTTTGTAGCTAAAATCCTCAGGAAAAGCACATATTCTAATTCATTCTTACATTTTTCAAGTTGCCACCAATACCATCAGAAGCGCTCTGTCATCAAGGGACAATTGGTGAGAACTTCACGTCTAGTAAGTCAGGACGCTGAGTTCATAGATAAATGTCACATATTGAAAAGTATGTTTTTACACCGGGGTTATCCAGAGACTATGATAGACAGTTTAATCGATGAGGTTAAATATAAGAGATTTAATAGCATGTATAAACCTATACCGAGTGTTATATATACCTCACCCGAGCAGATAGGGTTATTAAATACAATGACCATTAATAATGGTGACCATATCCCTGTCCTGTTTAAGGACTTTTGTTTAAGTTTTATTACTACATACACTATACATAGTCATTTTTGCATTGATGTTATCCGGAAAAATTGGGATTTATTTAAAACTAATCCTAACATTTGCAGTAAAATGGGTGACATTCCTACTGTTATTTTCAGGAAGGGTAAAAATTTGAAAAAACTACTTGAACAACAAAGACGTAGTCACCCTAGAATAACAGGTATGGATAAATGTCAAAGTTGCAATTTTTGTAAATATGTAGAAGTAGTGAACTCGTTTACAGTAGGAGGTTCACAGTTTAGATTAAAATTGAGGTACAATTGTAACTCGAGAATGGTTGTTTATATGGCTAGGTGCCAATGCTGTCCTGCTTTTTATGTTGGCAAAATGGAGCATAGGCTCCGTGAAAGAATTTATGAGCACCACTATGCTATAAGCAAGAAGAAGCTGGACGATGCCTTAGCCAAACACATCCAGGGAAACAATGAACATAAATTTAAATATTTGGTCATCGACCAGGTTTATCAGGACATTAGGGGTGGTCCCTTGCCCTTGCAACTGGAGGAACTAGAATTAGCCTGGCAGATTAAATTAAACACATACAATTTCCCAGGTTTGAATGAAACCTGTTCCTTACGCAGTATTTTAAAATTAAAGAGTTTAAGGAGATGAATAAGTGATTTTGTAGGTTTAGCATTCATTATGTATTTACTATATGTTTTTATGCATATACAATATGAGTTTAATGTATTTTTAATGGGTTATGAATTTTATTTATGACTATGTGTTTGGTTTTAGTGATATATCTTTATATGTACATATATATTTTTTTTATGGAAACGTATTCGGTTTCCGTGTGTGCCTTTAAGGAAGTAGGGAAGGAAGGTTTGCCTTACCATGATTGGTTAAATGTTTACACCTGAGACTATTTATATGACTTTTAAATTTTTATACTGTTTTCTGAAGAAGTTTGCACATCATGCAAATGAAAAGTGCTTCAAATAAATTGCAGTTAATCAAAGTTTTTAAGGCTTCGTTTTACTTTGGCAAGCGGCCGTGACTGATTTTTTACTATGTTAACATATGTAATAACAATTAATCTAAGGAATTCAAGGGATGAAGTCATAATGCCATTGAATTAGCTGGTAAATATAAAAAAAAATCATATTTTTGACTACTTATGATTATGTATATATGCCGGGTTGTCTGTATGCAATAAGTATGCTTATGTCAATTTATATTTACAACATCAGTACATTGTTAGAAGAAAATAATGCATTAAAGGATCACCATGGTACCAGTCACCATTCTGAAGGTGCATGCTTTTTCATAAAGGAAAAAAGCTTCAATCACATCCAGTTGCTGTTATTTCCCTTAATTATGGAATCTACCTACAACATAACAGTTATTCCAAGAAACCAATATGTGTTGTGATATCTATAGTGGGGAATTCTACCAAAATCACAGTGGCACTTCTGATAATATTATACGGATTATTACCTTGAGTTTCCATATTCTAAGATATAAAATACAATAGTACTATTTTCAAGGTTTGGGATTTAAGTGTGAAGTAAAAACATTCCTTCCAAGTACTTGATGCCATGTTTCTATGCCCACAAGTTAAAAGGAGGAAAAATCCAAACATAGCAAATATTATTTAAGTGTGATCTTTTGACGGTCATTTTGCAAAAGATACCAAAGGATGGACTTATCCACAAGTTAGCCAAATAATTTATTGTTTCTCATAAGCACCACAGAAAAGTAAAATTTGACATTGACATTAGAACTGAACTTGGTAATAGATAAAGACAACTTTAAACTGACACATCGGATAGTAATCTAGCAGCAGGAGCAAAATCGCCTAAGTAAATTAAGACATGGGGGTGTCTGGGAACTTATAAAAACAACTAGATAATTTATTGCATTTAGTACTTTTGTCCCATATCCCCGGACTTCTTCAGAAACTGTTATAAAAAGAATTATGCTATTTCCTTATATATCTTTGCAGAACAACCAATACCTTTGTAAATACATTAACTGAATAATACTAGATGACAAATAAATTCATTACCAATCAAATAATTATTCTAAAAACCTGAGGAGCTCATTAATTAAAAATCAAAAAATAAAAAGCATATGTCTAATAAAGCACTAACACTTAAGTAATTGGAGTTAATTAATAATTAAATAGCAAAGATGTGGTAAAAGTGCCCAAAACGTAACTAGTAATATAAAATTAGGCACCAGAGACCAGCAGTTCCAACACACAAGTGATTTAATGTTCAAACACAGCAAAAGGAACACACATCCACAAATAACATAAACGCTGATAAAAACACTTCCCCTTAACGTTTTCATCTCATAGAACTTCATCAGATGGGCAAAAACCTCATAGTTACCTAGTTAAATAACTTTTCCTGTTTGAATAGACCAATGAAATCAGTGATTCAATCAGTTACCAAGATACAGAAAGAGTAGATTCTAAACTGCATGTGACAATCTTACTAGTCTATCACCATCTGGTGAACAAATAATAAAACACATGAAAATGTATATAAAATCAAGAATTCACTTAAATAAATAAACTAGTATAAAATAACATGAATATACATAAAAATGTAAAAAAATGTAAAATTTTAACAATCTTGCAGACCTGAGCTTGAGTACAGGTTTTATAGATACCATATCATTAAGTCCTGAATTGTTGCATGCATCCAGGACTAATTGCCAATATTGTTCCCTGTATTCAAGTCTGGTCTCCCATGGCCCACCCCTGGGGTCTATACCACCTCTATCACGAAAAATTGATACTCTACTTTTGGACATGCCTGAAGATGTTTGTACAGGGTGTTATTATCATTTTTCTTCCTTAAATCATAAAGGTGTTCATACATTCTTTGTTTTAACCTCCTTTCTGTCTTACCCACATAGGAGTCACATGCCCCACACAAAACAATATATACCACACCTGTGGTGTTACAATTTGCATACCCTCTAGTAGTTATATACTTGTTTCTACATTTTAAATATAACATGTCCCCAGTCTGTATGTACTTACATTGGGTACAACTTCCACATTTGTGTGTACCTTTTTTGTTACTAATGAGAGTTCTAAAATTGTTATAATGGGAACCTCCTTCCAAACTATTTTTGATATTTCATCCTTTTTTGCACACACATTTAAGTGGCTTGTCACATATACAATTTAAATCTGATAAGGCTGCACATTTTTTCCATGAATAATTACCTGACCATGTCACAAGAGCAATTTCTATAACTAAATTTATAGCTCAGCAGCTCTACGTTTCAAAACAGGTTTAATAGTAATGTATTCATTAAGTCCTGATGGGAAACTGGCATTTGTTCTCAACTGTCATAAAAGATCCTGATGCTCAAGTCTCAGTTCCCATTCTCCATCCCTGGGATCAGGTGTAACATTCACCATGATAGCAAATGTCAAGCTTTTAAACACATTACACACTGCAAAGTGTTTATATAGGGTGCTGTTTGTATTAGATGTACATATATCATATATATGCTCATATATCCTCTTGTTGAGAAGTCTCTCAGTTTTTATCATAGGAGATTACTGGGCTTTTGACACAGAGGTAATTTTAAACCTAGACATTTTATTCCCATGTAATACCCTGGAAATGCTACTCAGTACTCAAGATTGCATTTAGTGATGGCTGCCCATGTCCAAGAGGGTTGTGGGCACTATTCCCAGTAAGAATTTATGGTGCCCCATCAACTCATCCAGGTTCCTCTTGAACAGTGTCATAGAAGTGCTCAGTTTCACATGAATTGGTAGCCTGTTCCAAAGACACAGCAGTCACAGGGAGATAAATCTGTCCCACCAGCATGTCATATTTAAGTTACAGTCCATATTTAGGTCCCTGGAATGAGTAGCCCTATTCCAATTTGATTTATGGCTATGCAATAAGTTGATTAGGTTTGGGTCTTGGATTGCTCTGTAGGGCAGGCAAAAGACTGCCTTAAGAAGTCTATATGATACAGAGTATAGTGACAGGGACTTTAGAAGGCCTGTGTAAGGCACATGCTGGACCCCCTTGATCTTCTCTTTTAGAAACCTCTGAGATCTCTCCAATTGCTGCTGGTGCTTTGTATGGTACATGCCAAATGGGGCATTATACTCGATTGTGGGCTGGATTAGTGCCAAATATAGAGGGGTTATGACCTATTTTGCTTTCGAGGCAATGCCTTTACTAATCAAGTGTGCTATGTGGAAAGCCTTCCTTACTACAGTAGACACATGGTGGTCGAAGTTAAGGTTGCAGTCAACTTGTGATCCCAGGTCCCTTACCACTTTGTGGGTACTTAGAGTATTGTTGTTGATTTGATAGTATTAAGGGACATTGTTTGTGCCGAAGGGAATGATGATGCATTTCTTTGTATTCTGTTTGAGACCGTGACTAATACACCAGTTGTTGGTCTGTGTGAGACCCTCCTGGAGTATACTGACATCATTTGGGGATTCAATGATTGCACCTAGTTTGCAGCTGTCTGCCGACTTGGTCAGCCACGACCCCTTAATTTTGACCTGAACTTCTGAAAAGTATATACCAAACAGCAGAGGGCACAGCACTGACTTCTGTGACACCCTGCTGGTAACAGGTCTAAAGAAATGCTGTGCAACATGTACTAAAACCCAGGACCATCTGTACTCTAGCCCTATACTTACACCTGCTGCCACAGGATATAAAAAGACAGACATCATGTGCATTTAGTTATATACAGCAAACAAACAAAAATGGCAGAGTTACGTCCAAAGGATTTATTACAAAATGCAGTAAAAAGACACAATTTAAAAACACAAAGCATTCGCATTACTCCTTCTTCAGTGTGATAAGACATATTACTATTTAAATTAAAAGCAATAACACATGATAACAGAATGGTCAACCGGATAAAAGAACAATAATTAATTAGACAATCTCATTAGTTTAAAAACTTTCTTAAAGAGATAAAATACTCTTGCAAAGAGGCTAGAATAATAAGCCTATTAAAATTAATTTCTTAAGGCATAACTGTTTGTGCTTTAAAATAGGTTTGATTGATACCATAGAATTAATACTGGGGACACTATCTGCTTGTAATTTAACAATCCAGTTATATTCTTTCATCTCTAGATCATTATTTTTATCGCCCCCTCTCATATTAGTAAAACAAATATCTATAACCCTGAATAAGAAGCTATGTGTATTACCAGATTCTACATTATGTTTAGCAAAGGCATTTGTTAAGGCACATCTTTTAGTGTCTGTTCTGTGTTCTACGATATGCTCACATAGTTTTCTAGTTGATTTTCCAACATAGAAACTTGGACATTTTTCACAAGTGGCAAAATAAACAATATTAGTAGTATTGCATGTCGCAATAGTTTGTGCCTTGCTACTACTACGGACTGTGTGCGGGACTGCCTTTATTGGGATCCTGTTAAACAGAGAAAACGTTGAGTAATTAGTGCCTTTTTGTTCTCCGTTCATCCATTCTTTGGTGTTTTTACATCGCAGTACAAGTAAAAGAGTACAGTTTATGTGTTACAGGATGTATGAATGCATTGTTTTTACATATAACATTACATACAGAAAAGTTCATACATGGATAAGTGCCTTTTTTATTAAATTCCAGCCCACTTTGTGTCTTATGTTGAAAATCTTTGTAACATAATTTATTTTTTAAATTTGTAGAATTCTTATAGGCAAATTTTGGGCATGATGGAATAATGGTGCTTAATTCAGGTAAAGCTGTTAAAATGCCCCAGTTATTGGTAATTATTTTTCTAACCTCAGATGTACATCGGATGTAAGTAGCAGTATATCGCAGATGATTAGTATTATTTCTAGGGAGATCATTACTATCATGTGGTATAGAAAAATAGGGTCTGGCTTTATTTCTTTGTTCAAGAACTATTTTTTCTTCTTCCAATAATAATTTGGGGTCATAAACTCACTGTTGGAATTCGTAATTCATGTCAAGCAACTGTTCCATACATACATTGTCTTTAGTGTCCAATCTGCTAGCTCTGTAATACTGGCTCTTTACTATACCTTTAAATGTGTGGTTAGGATGCATACTCTTCCTGTGCAGATATTTATTTTTGTGGGTTAGTTTCTTCACTCCTCCACTCAGCTGAGACAAAGGTGGTATGCAGGCTTTGGTTGAATGCAGTGCCTAGTGGAGCTGCAGGTTCATGCTTGAGGTCATGCAGGATGCATCCTGCCATGTGATCGGGTATTATGGAGCTGTATTCCGTGACTTTGAGATGGCAGGGATGACCTGATCCCTAAGATATAAGGGGAAGGGGGCAGGTACTAGGGCTGTCCTGATGTACTGATGGGGGGCAGGGGGTGGAGCTTTCAGTGAATCTGTCAGGCAGCAAGTTTGCGATATCTACAGTCCTTGTATATCTGCTGTCCTTTAACACCACTTCTGAGCAGATCTGAGTGCTTAAAGCTCAAATTACTGAAAGCTCATTTCTCTGAATCTCATTTCACTGAAGTGAAGTAATGGCACTGTGTAGAGTACTGTAACGCAAGTAAAAGGTAAATGCCCTTTTTCCCACTGCAGTGCAATTCTGGAGTTTGTATATATAGTTATATATAGTTATATATGTTATAGCATATAGAGTTAGTATATGCTGTTGTGGAGGATACTAGTCACAGGGACATAAAATGATTGACCATTGCACAGACATAGGCCTGTTGAGCATGTGTATATTGCTGTATGTGCAATATCTACCGACACATACACACATGCACACACACACACTTGGTGGCTGATGTGAGATTAGAGATTAGAACCCCTACATACCTACTATTATACATTACAGCTCACCATACTAGTTGCACATGCCACTGGTTACAATTGGTGTGCAAGTGGCTGCAGCACTGCATCACTCTCTCACTTTCTGTGTGTCTCCCTCTCTCTCTCCTCCTCTCTCTGTCTCTCTCTATATAATATATCTACATAGATATATATATATATATATATATATATATATATATATATATATATATATATATATATATATGGGTGTACTTTCCTACAATGAAAATTAACTTTTTAGAAATGGGAAAGTACATCCCCACTTAAGTGAAAGTGCAGTTTTGCTTAAGCTCACTAGGCCTAACCTACCACACCACAATGGAGGACATTGAAAAATGGGCTATGTCCTCCACTGTGGTGCGATAGCCACGGATCTTAGGGTTAGGGCACGGGTCAAGGTAAGGAGATAGCCCTACTAACTATCCCCTTACCCTAACCCATGCCCTAACCCTAAGGTCCGTGACTGCTAGTCCATTCGGTCTAGCGGGTTCATGAAAGTGCACTTTCGTGTTAGTGTGGGTGTACTTTTGAAGTTCGAAGTAGTGAACTTCCGTTCTTCAAAAGTACACCCATACATACATACATACATATATATATATATATATATATATATATATATATATATATATATATGTATATATATTTATATATATATATATTACTTGCCACATACTGATAGATAAGGGTAATCATGTCTGATGGGGATAGGGAGAGGCAGTTAGTTATACATAGCTGCCTGTATGGACAGAGCTATATTGACATTTCAGTTCGATAGGCAGATGAGGTTTCAGACATGGGCTGAAATTAGCTAAGTGTAGGAGCATGCCCACTGTGACCGTAAGTACTTACAAGGGGAATCAAGACCAGACCTACCTGTACTCCAGTCCAGGATTTTGTGTGCTACAGCCATTTGACTGCTGCACCTGATTAAACAGCCCAGCCCCTCCCTGATATAATGCCCAAGGGATTCCCCAGCTGTGTGCTGGCTGTAATATCTGACTCTTACCTTAGGTATGTACAGACTGTGTTAGACTGAACAGGGTTTTGCATCATATGTCTGGTACATTTTACATAGTAATGAGATTTCCTGGTACATCAGTGGCAGATCATTATAGATTGACATGAGGAACTGCTGAGAGACATTTGAGTTGCTGACTCCATGCACAGCAGGGAACCCATGCCACTGCATGACCTGTTCTACTCTGCACTTTTTACATTTGTCTGGCTAATAGTTTATCCTTCTCCTTATATATGGGCCTTTGTCCTGCTCCTTTTCCTGGCATTGTCCACAGTTGCTGCTCTATGTAGTTGTGGGTATGCTGTGACTGGGGTACAAGATGTAACACCACACACAGGGTTACAGACTTCACACCTCTGACTGCACCTGTTTTGCATTGTGCCCCATATGTTTGCACTAATCCTCATCCAGTTTGTGTTGTATTGGTATTATAATGCTACATGGTGCCCATACCTCTCAACCTCTTAGAGCAGGAAATCTGGACAATGCCATATATAAAAGTGGGACACAGGCCCAAAAATAGGGATGCTTTTTTAATATTGCCCTTACAAACTTAGACAGTTGGTAGAATAACAGGTTTTGTATTAGCATGAATTTTCTGAAAGGTATGAATTCTGCATCTCAAATGTCTGTCATTATTTTCTAACGTCAACCTTTAATGATTTGCCACTAGTTTGACAGCAAAGTGCAATGCTATGAAAAATGGGCCAAAAATACGAGGCAAAAATGTGGACATTCTGAGAAACTCTGTACATTTGAGAGGTATGATGGCGCCCACTGACTTGTTGTAAGTACTGACACAGTTACCTTTAAATCCTGGTGCTACTCTGACTTGTTACAACCTGCTGTTCCTCTAGCTACCATCTAGGTTACTCAGAGCTGTCTACTGTTCATTTCTGTGGCCCTCTGTCCCTCCATTGTCTCTGGCTTTGTCCAGCTTTCTTGCTGTAACAAATAGTGACATATGGACAGTCTGTAGAACTCCTACCATAGGTGTATCTCACATGCAAAATAGGTGCAGCCAGTCTTGAACCATGAACACCATCAACCATGGTAATGTACTCAGCCAACTAAGTCGCAACAGCCACCAGGCAGTGCAGTTTAATTCCTGACATTATGAACCACAGACACACATAGCACATTGACCCCCTGCATATTGTGGAAATGGAACATGTCACCAGGTTGACTGGGAGAGCCCTGGGATTGTGTGGCTTGCTGCTATTACCTTGTGAACATAATGTTACTGCAGTTGTGTGGGAACATGGGTGTGTTAGGGTAAGGGGACTCTAGCATTGACAGTAGTGCATCTGTCCTATGACCCCATTGTTTGTCATTTCCCCTCACATAGTGCAGTGGATTTTGCTGCCTTGGAGTCTACTGCATATTATGGGGTGGCCACTACTGGGCAGACCATTCTTGTTGTCCCACATAGCTGTCAGTTGTCTTCAGGTATCCCAGTAGCCCACTCTATTCCCTTGCATACATGTGGCAGGTCCATACATATGGTACCATAGTCTAGTACCCCATACATTTGTTGTAAAGAAGGGTGACTTACCTTGTGCCTGCAGCAATTGAGATAGTGCTTCAGGGCTGACTCTGTCTGATGCATGCAGTACACAGCCAATACATGGTGAGGTACAGGTTATGTGGTGTGGCTGGCATCCTTTTTACTGTGTATGTGAGTCGGAGTGAGGTATCAGTCCCTAGGTCCCTAGGATGTCAGTGCATGTGCTATGCACAAGGCCATGGCATACTGGGCACTCCTATGTCTGCCGACAGGGACAGGCTCAGGGGGTTCCTCCTTCGAGTCCCCCTGTGGCTGTGGGGACCTTGGCACTGGTGGGGGGCTGAGTGTCTTTTCCCTGTGATGTTCCTGCCGCAGCTGTTTCCGCAGGATCATATTGTGTAGCATGACCCACACTGTGAACATGTGTGCACATGTGGCTGGAGAGTACTGCAGGGCTTCACCAGATATATCAAGGCAAAGAAGCCGTGACTTGAACAGCACAAACACATGCTCTACGATGTTCCTAGTTTGTGCATGTGCCTCATTATGGCATTCTTTTCTAGGTGTGTGTGTATTTCTGATGGGTGTCATCATCCATGGCTCCAGTGCATAGCCAGCATCCCACAGTAGATGGCCGTACAGGATGTCCACCCTGACAAACATCTGGTACAGCTGTGATGTATGCCAGACAGAGTTATGGTAACTGTCAGGGCTGCCAACACAAACATTCATGATAATGCCTTAGGCATTACACATGACCTAGCAGTTAATGGAGTGATACCCCTTGCAGTTGATGTAGACTCTACCCTCCTCACCTGGTGGTACTTTGATGTGCATATGAGTGCAGTCTATGGCACCCAGTACCTCAGAGTAGTGTGCTACACAGTGGAAGAGATGCATATTGCTGGCCTCTCCTCAGGGGTGTGGGGTAAATATATGTGCTCACTGGCATGTGTTTGCATGGCAGCCCAGAACTGGTGGTGTACCCTGGATGCAGATGCCTGTGAGATCCCCATGATGTCCCCCAATAGGTCTTTGAAAAGTACTTGTAGCTAGCATTCTAAGAGCTACACATATCATTGTTTCAACTGGGATGGGTTCCCCTCTGTTGGCTCTGGGTCTGAGTTGAGGGCAGCAATGCTCGGTGAGTTCTTGTAGTATGTCCCTGTCCACCTTGTAGTGCTCTGCTATCTCCAGCTCATGTAGCTCCTAGAAGGTTACCCTGGTTCTGAATGCTCTTCTCCTTCTCAGTCTAGGCCTATTTTCATCATCAGCACCATCAATAACCTTAGCCTCTAGCACACCAGTGGTGCAGAGTATGTGGGAAAACCAGATTTAAGGGTTTATGCATACTTTATAGTGGTGTGCTGCAGATGCAGCCTGTGTGATTGGCTGACCATGAAGCATTCCGCCTGCCAGGTTTATCACTGAATGTTTTGAATGTCCCAGTGTCTGTGGAACAGGGCATATCAGTTATTTATACTTGATCGGCTTTAACAGGCTATTTCATTTTATTTTTTATTTATTTATTTGTTTAGATTTCTTTCACTGCTAAGCACTGTGGCATGACATTCAAACCCGCTGCGCTAGTATAAACAGTGCTCAGCAGTTTGGACACACCCGCATGCATGAGCATGCTCAGATTAGCTTAAACCAGCTAAAAGGTGCACAGTGGGGCTAAACACAGCTTAGCAGGACTGGACACACCCACCTGCTTAGCTGTGATTAGCTGAGCACAAACAGGTGCCTCTGAGCTCCAATCTGCTTAAACATAGAATGACACACACCCTTTTGATGTCAGCTACCTGTTCTACTAACACTAACATGGTTTTGGGCATACATGGGTTTTATCTGTGGTCACAGTGGCCCATTTTTGCTATTCAGTAACCCCAGCTCATTTGCATACAGATCCTTGCATATACCCTGGATACTTCACTATTCCAGGGCCTGCTTCCTTAACAACCACTAAAACCTGCCATTGTACACTCTGCATGCAGGGCACTATAATGCATTATTTTTACAAATGTCTTATTTCCAGTTTTTCAACATTTTAATATAGTTTTTCCATAGATGCATGTTTGAAAGTTGGTGTGCACAGTGCAAATGTAATATGTGTATTAAAAAATAATATTTTATAATGACTTGCAGTGCTTTTTGGGCTCACTGGGCATAATTCTGGGCATTTCCATGCCTAAATTGCAATATCCAACCTTCTTTTTGGTCTTTTATAACCTCTGTTTAATTTTTACATTTCTGTACAAGGTTATTTTCTATGTACATTTCTGACACAAACACAGTGCCTACATGGATACCTTCCTGCTTATTGGATCACAAATCATGCTCATTTGCAAGGATTTCACCTGCTTATGAGTTGAGTGGCATTCCATGGACCCCTCTGCTCTGTTTACTGGATCTCTTGGCTGCCATGTCGGGGCTGTGCCACTATGCCTACTTGGAAAATCACTCTGTGTAGGCTTTATTGAATTCCCTCCATGCTTACTTCCCCTACACCAAGTGATTTTTTTTTTTTTTTGGTATTCAGGAATGCTAATGATTTTGTACCTCATTCACATCTTCACAGTACTCAGAGGTGTGAATCTACACTATTTAAATGCAGTAGTATAGCCATGGAAGTAGAAGGAGGGGAGACTGACCTAAGACAGACAGACAGACTAATATTGCAAGTTACTTGGAGGAGATAGTTCTACAAATTCCCAAACTATTTCATAGGTTATGTTTGCCCTCTTCATAACCTGCTTACATGTCTGTATAGTGAATGTATTTCAATATGCAATTTTGATAGGCATTCAATTTTAAAAATTCACTGCTGGTATACAGCACACGTCAGTTCATGTTGTGCTTTCCAAGTTAGTATGGCTACATCACAGTGTTGTGTTATCAGTTTATATTGTGTGACTGTCTCTACTGTGTGGCTGACACATTGGCTAGGATGATTGACACTCTGGATTGGGAATTGTCTGTGATCGAAAATTTGCTGGGAGAGGGCTGCTATCCACGTGTCCGTAGAGCTAAAGAATCCCCTGGTGTTAGCCAATGTGGCCATATCATATCCCACTACCAAAATGGCACTACTTCCACTGCTCCTTTGGTGATTGATGTGTCCATACCCACATGTAGCACAGAGCTTGAGTGTGCTTATGCAGTCACACACATATTTCACAAAAACTGTCCATACCAAACCACACATATGTAAGGTAGGAACACCTTACTGTTGATTGGGATACATCTCCTGTTACTGTCCCTGAGAAACTTCATACTCTACTGAATGTTCTGTGTTTCTTACTCACACATACTCACTATGATGGTGTCATCCTTGTCCTATTGCCCCTTCCCCCATGCAAATGATAATGAGTGTTCCACACCATTTGTTCATTTTGGTCTGACTTAGGGTTGCATATATGTCTGATGCACAGACTAGATAGGTTAAACACCGACAGTTTGCAGGTAGTTTATCTTTTTACACATTTGTTCATATAATAGCAGTTCCACACTTAATACAACATTACTGCAATTATTTGTCATGTGCTGTGGGGCTGTCTCTGTCTGATACTATCCATACACAGACATTACATTGGTTAGTAAGGGATGTGGTCATTGGATAGCATCACTTTTCATATATTTATTTGATTAGGTTCCTATGTGTATTCCTTCACTGGTGTGCATGTGCTGTCATTTGTCTCATAGTTGCTGAGTGTGTGAGCTAATTTTTGAGCCTAAGGTGGTGAATGTGTGTGCTATCTTTTGCCTCTTAGCTGAGGCAAGGGCATATTGAGAACTCCTACATCTGATGGCTACCTCTACAGCTGGAGGTTCTCCCTCAGAGTCATTGTCTGTATGCACCAAGGTGCTAGCCCTGCCTGTGGTCCAGTAATGTGTAGTTCTGGATCTTGCTGTCCCTTTTGTAGCTATTTTCTCAGGATGATATGGTACAACATGGCAAAGAATGTGAGAATGTATGCATAGAAGCCTGGGTCATACAGCAAGGCACCCTCTGATATGTCCAGACAGATGAACTCTGACTTCAACATGCCAAAAGCACACTCTATGATGTTTCTAATTTGAGAGTGGGTATTGTTGTATCTTTGTTGGTGTATGTGCATTTCTGATGAGTGCCATGACCATGGTTCCACTGCATAGCCTGCATCACCCAGTAGATGACCTTGTGTAACATCACCCCTAGCAAACCTTGTGTAAAGTTATGAAGTGTACCAAATGTGTGAGTCATGATAACTGCCTGGGTTGCCTGCATAGAGATTCAGGATGATCTCTCAGGAATTACAGACAACATGGCAGTTGATTGAGTGGAACCCCTTCCTGTTGATATATGTCCTTCCCTTTCCACCAGGTAGGACTTCTATTTCTATGTGAGTACAGTCTATGGCCCCCGAGACCTCAGGAAGTGTGATTCAGCATAAGATTCCTGCATTATTCTAGCTCTGTCCTTTGGGGTGGGTGGAAAATAGATGTACTCCCTTGCATGTTCTAGCATAGCATTGAGCCGTTGGTGCAGTATTGTGGAGGCTGAGGCCCCAAGCATATCTCCTGTGTGTCTCTGTAATGTACCAGTAGCTAAAATCCTTAATGCTATACACACCATAGTTTTCTGTGGTATAGGTTTTCCTCAGTTTCCCCTAGATCTGAGGTGGGGGTGGTACAGGTTGCAGAGTTCCTGTAGTGTTTCTCTATCAACCTTGTATCACTCGATTATTTCACTATCAGGCAGTCCATGATAAGTTATACGAGGTCTGAGCACCCTTCTTCTTTGGACAAGTTCTACTTTCAGCAGCAGCAGCATAGATATGAACCTGTTGCACATTCACATGCAAGAGAGCAGCAGCAGCAACTAACGTTGCTTTTTTCCTACATGTGATGATGGCTGTATTCCAATAGGTTTTGGTGTTCATGGCAAAGGGCTACACCATCTTTTACACAGTGACTTTATAGCTTCCTGAATGGCTCTCCAATATTGGATTGGTTCATTAGCATGTAATTCAGCTGATTATTATGCTTTCATTAGCATACTCTGCTGTTTTCCTTTGTTTGGCAGCTCTACATGATGTGTAGAGCCATTTAATGAATGCAATATGGCATGCTATCAAGAGTATGTCACAACATGATGCACACACAATAACAGTGCAGACATTAGCCATTCATGAATTTGCCTCATTTTTAATTTGTCTGTCTAGCTTGTTTATGTCAGTTTTCAAAGTTGTAGTTTGACATCTTTTCCATTTCTTATATTTTTTGTTTCTTACCTTAATCAGGTAGCTTGTTCTTATGGAAATATATCCTCCTGACATTCTGTGCCTAAATCCCAATATTAAATATTTTTTATTTGATATTTTTGCATTCAAACAATTTCACTTTCAATACTTTCCACAGTCCTTCTGCAGTTTTTCCGTCGGACACATTACTCCAATTCGTTTTACACAGTCACTTGCTTGCTTCTATATAATCAGCTATTAACTTTATGTGGATTGGCTTAGATTTCAGTTTGGCAGAATTATCTAGTGAGAAATTAAATTTTATAATCACATGCTCACTGTGCATCAGTGTTGGTAAAACTTGACATGAAGTAACGGTAATTTCTTTAGGAACAGAAACAAATGTCTAATAAGTTCCATTTCCTGGAAGTTTTTTGACAATCTGAAGCAATTGTTGTTCCCAAACATACTTTGAAAATTATTTCCTTGATTATGTTGTTGAATCAATATTAGTCCAGTCTGTTTCCAATAGATTTAAGCCCTCAGCCACTATTATTCTTCTCAAATGTGTTCCATGTAAGAAATGTTTAAATTCCTCTAAGTCATCAGCACTTGATTTTGGTGGTTTATACACTCCAAAAATTGTTATATGATCCATGGATGTCTTTATTGTCATAGCCACGCAATCTACAGTATTGATGTTATCACTGAACATGTAATACTCACAGGTCTCATAACAATATTTAATCCCTATCATAACACCTCCACCTGATTTTTTTGTTACAATGTCTGTTACAGTAAAAAAAATTATACCCTGACAGAACTCATTTCCAATCATTGTTCTTTAACTATTCTTCACAAGCCATAAGAATATCAATCTTATGGGAAAAGAGCAAATTTCTAATTAAAAAAAACAACAAAAAAACTTTATTAGTAATGTCCCTTGCATTAACAGCCATCAGATATGCATCAAATGTTGCTATAAACTGCTACATTTTTGATCTAGCAAAAATCCTACCTTGTGTTTGCAAAATATTGCAAAATATCTGCAGCAAAATTATCTTCCCTGATCTGACAACTGCACGCCATCCTATGTATGTAAACAGATGTGTGCCCAAAAATAAGTTTGGATACTTTACACATTTCCATTTTTTAAAACAGGATATTTTTTTCATGTAGGTATTTACCCAAAAATCTTTTCATTCATGGTGACCCGACTGTCCTTTCTATATTTCGTTTATGAAACATAAATTCTAACACCAGTACAAGCTATACTATCTAAGATGGCTGTATGTTCCTTACTAACAGTCAATGAGTCCTTGTGGCTGAGATCATGTGTACCAACATGAATAAAAACAGATCTATACTTCCTTTTATTAAGGCATTCTAATGCCTTTCTCACATCTTCTATTTTTGCTCCTGACAAGCATAACACTATTTGATGTTCATTATCTTCACCTGCAAATCTAAGTATCAGTTCCTTCAATAAATAAATCTCTCATTACAAGAATAATTTTTTACCAGATCTGAAGAATCTTCAACTTTTTCAGTATTATCTGCTCTTACTTGTTAGAAAGGAATGATCTTCATCATCATCAGTCTTATTAATCCCACTGTTTTCATTGCTTATTATATTTGTAAGCATACAGTTCTCATCTGGCTGGCTTTGTGCATCCAGGATTTAGCCATGCTGTTAATGTCTTTCTTTCCCCTCCTTTTTTCTTACAGTAAAGTTCCTCAATCCTTTCACATTCAATTTTGATTTATTCCTTTGCACCTGACCCTTGCTTCTTTTTCCCACCTTCTCTTTTGGAAAAATGCTGCCTTTTTCTGTAGACGGAAGGTTTTCTGATAGAAAAATTTTATCATGTCATGTAATCTGTGCGTTACAAACAAGGCAGTGTCATTTTTACTATGTACTTTCTTTGCTTTGTTGATATTAATCAGTTTCTTTTTCTTCCTTGTTATTTGTTGTGAACTTTGACCTTTTATTTTCTTCTATATGCTCTGAACACATAATTTCAGAATTGTCTATGATATTATCTTGTTCAGTAGGGGTTGAGTGATCTTTGCTGACAGTAGGCACTGCCTTTCCTAAATGTGTCCTATTTGCTCTTTGCCTAACATTATTTATCTCACCACTCCACTCATTAATACATGTAACAACAGTTCTCCATACTATGCCAACTGCACAAGTACAATTGTCATCAGTCTAGATTTACTACTAATAACGGTATGCAAATCATCCAAGTTTTGACATGAGGAGCACAGGTCACCAGTGTTACAAGTGGTGTTACCTTTAAATATTCATAGCATTTAGTACACTGTACAAGATACTTGCGCTTTAGCAAATCATTTATGGCATACTCATTTAAGGAATCCATATCCAGCTGCAAATGAATAAAGAATTCTAAAAGAAAAGGGTAATCAAAATCAGTTATCACAGAATTCATGGAGATTATAAATCAGCTTCTATGAGAAAAATCACACAAGCAATGTACACCTAAATATTGAATTAAGTAGAATAAAGTTGTTGCTCTGACCACACCAGTTGTTAAGGTCACACAAAAATAGGAATTTCTTTACTTTGCACAGCTGGTTCTGCTTGCTATCAGACACAGTAACACCTCTTTTTAACAGTAAAGATAAAAAACAACATTGCACAGAAATATTCATTAGTTGGTGTGTCATTGTGAATATTTCATAATTTGTGTACAATGTGCAATGAAAATACAATTCATACATGTTAAACATAATAAAGTGCATTACTTAATACCACACAGCAAGCATGTATTTAAACACACTATTGTACATCACTTACAACTCTAATGTTTTGGAGTACAAACGTATGTTACAGTATGTAGTGGTTCGACAGCATCCCTGTGAACGTATCATATCTTGACTACAATAAGCCATTAAAACATACACAAGTAATACAAGCTGGTGACATTACATTTTTGTTGTAAAAATGTCACCTACTGAAGTGCTCCACTAACAAGCTCATTTGTGTGAACCATGGCAAAGTATTATTGCATACATAATTCTTTTTTGAGGTTTTAAATTTTCAAACAGGAATTAGCAGTGGTCTCTGGTGCTTTGTGCCTAGCTTCATACATATAAGGAGTACAGACATGTATGCAGCTCAGACTGTGAGCCATTTCAGAACAGATGTGTATCATGTTAACATTTTCTGGACAAACTTAATGCATCATTATCATTGCAAAAATTCCTTATATGAATAGCAGAGAGCCACACTTACACTGTCCTCATGTTTGCTGACAGTTTCTGGCGTACTAGAATGTTCCTTATATCTCTTTTTGTGTATGTGTGTGTGTGTGTGTGTGTGTGTGTGTGTGTATGTGTGTGTGTGTGTGTTTGTGTGTGTGTGTGTGTGTGTGTGTGTGTGTGTGTGTGTGTGTGTGTGTGTGTGTGTGTGTGTGTGTGTGTGTGGTTCCGCTTCACAATACTGAATGAATGGAAGCTCGAAATGCATAAGCTGCAAAAATCTCGAACTTCCATTCACTTGAAATTGTGAATGGGAAGTGTAGGGTTAGAGAAAAAAGGGTTGACTTACCTTTCTGCAGGGGGCCAGGTCCCCCTGCACCCTTGCAGGTTAAATCCACATGCTACATGACCGCAGTATAGCGGAGGACTGGAAAGTCTTCCGTTTTGCGCTTACACATATAGTACGGAACGGGAGATTTCCCTTTCCTTCGCTGTAGTGCGATTTCGGAGTAGGAATATTTAAGTAGGGGGAGTGGGTGGTGCAGGGTGGCTTAGAAAGTTGTACACTTTCTTTTATGCCCCCTTCATATTTTCAAGTTTCTTTTAACTCGAGATTCTGGCTTCAGGCTGATGAATTTTGAGTTTAGAGAAATTCAATCATATGAAGGGGAACTGTGTGTGTGTGTGTGTGTGTGTGTGTGTGTGTGTGTGTGTGTGTGTGTGTGTGTGTGTGTGTGTGTGTGTGTCATATCATTGAGTACTGATATTACTACATGCTAACATTCATCTATAAATCAGATTTCATATTCTTCAGAAAATACATCCTAACGCTAAACATTTTATCCTATCACTTAAGTGTACAGAAGAAATTTTTCTAACCTGTGCCTAGTGATTTAGAATCCCCTCCATTAATTCTTGCTTTGCAAGATGTCTTGTAATTATAGCTGGAAAGGTATGATCAGGGTTGATATAATTTTGAACGACATGAAGGACTACGCGGGGTATTGCTGGTGGAGTAACACGTGTAGCCATAATTTCACAAATCAAGATGTTATGAAAAATGAAAATGCTCATCATTTTAGACCTAATTCTGGATTCAAAAACCTGCCAATCTGAATCAACAGTATATAGATGTTAGCATTAGCTGATCAGATCACAAAGCAAGCTAAACATCTGATACTAAAACAAACATATTCGAAAGGAAATGAAAACAGTAGGAAATAAGGTAGTTCTTTGCAGCATACTTCATAACAGTCATAACAGTCAACCAAAATGGGTTCCATAGAACACTGCAGCATATTTAGCATATGACAAGGACTGTTTCCTCATAGTGATAGCAGTATTGCCTTGTATATTGCAGCAAGGCTGAGCACAATAGTGTAAGGGGAGCATACTAATGCATCCGAAGGCAAAAACTCTGTCATTGTCTGTCAGTTACCATTGGTGCTTGATGCCAGACATCACACAAATGTTAAGGATGAAGACTGATGAGGCATAAGGGGAGGGGAGACAGGGAGACAGACAAAAGAGGGAGCAGATAAAAGAGTCTTGTGTATGGGCCATTTCTCATCATGTTTCTGGTGTGTTACTCTTTTTCCCCCCTTACCAAAGTAATTCTGCCATGCTGTGTAAATTAAAGGCTTTCAGATGCAGATTAAGTGGGTGTAGGATGATGGAATCATGATTAAGACATAAGCAGAATACTGATGGGTTAATAACATATGTAGCCAACACTTCCACACATAATATTAATAAGAAACACATTAAATAATGTTTAAGATATTTCTGGAATTGTAACACTTGACACTTTGCAAAACTATTCTGCAGACCTGAACATTATCTGAACAGACCACACAGGAACTAATACTTCACATAGTAAAATGTACACATTTGTAGTGACAGTGACAAAAGATTGAAGCAAAAGAGAATGTAGGCATCATGCTTCATCACAGTAATGAGAATTGTATGTCCTATAAGGTCTACATTGCATCCTGCATCCTATTAAACATCTAAGAATAACTGTCTCCTCATAGTACGATCAGTCTTAGTTCCATAGTGCAGTGGAACTAAACACTGTTGCATGATGAGAATCGCATTACAGCAGCCGAAGGCAAAATCTTCAGTTTTTGCCATAATATGTAAAATGCTATTTACTGTCATTTACTAGTGCTGTACAATGTCAATCACTGTTAAAATGCAGAGGACCAAAACTGAGGGTTATATTTATGGGCTGTTTGACCACATTAAACACGTGAAAAGTGGTTGATAGGAAAGTCGTGAAAATGCGGGGGGGGGGGGTTGTAAGCAAAGGGTAAGATGCATGGGGAAAGAATAAAGGATTGTATATGATGGTGGTGAGACAGAGCGGCTATCCACTTTTCTCAAGATAACAGTATACTTCTGCAAATAATTTGCAGAATTTGCATAATCACCACATCAAGTGTCTGTGACATCAACAATTTAATAATGCTGTGTGGTCAATTGGAACAAATCAGGTGCGACAGAGACACACATATTCTTTGTGGGACAGGTGCCCATTTTATTTGTTTATTCTTTTTATTGGAGAGAGTGAAATGTTGGAGAAGGAGTTTAAGAAAAAGAGATTTAGGCAGGTAAGGTAGATTTGGTATCAGCTGCAGACATACAAGGCAGACAAGGATGGTGATGGACACAAAAGTCCAGGGGAACACCATTATTGGGGATAGGTACGGGTTATTGGAAGCACATCCTTATCCATCACGAGTACAATGAGAATCTAATCCTCACTCTCAGAATTGTCATCAATGTCTTCTATTGCAAACACCTGGGGAGGTGACAGATTGGACGTTAAACTGGCTATTTGATGTAGGATTTTCACAGTTCTGCCAATCCAGCCACTAAGGCCCTTCTCCATAATGTCCTCCACCAGCCCAGTCAGCTCCTGATAGGTGACATATTCACCACTTCCACTTGCAATACTCTTGGTGAGTACCACTGCACCAACCTCCAGGGCAGATCTGAGTGACACAGTTGGAGAATGTAGTGCAGCAGCTGTGGATGCAATGCTGACAGGATGGGACCCAGATGTGCTAAGTGTCTGAGCTGCCTATAATGGTGCTTCTGCAGCCAATTGTGCAGGTATGGCTTTCTGATCTTCAGTGGCCAGTGTAGCTCATCATACTGACGATCATTTGGGTTTCCACAGGAATTATATTTCAAGTTACAAAAAAAAAAATGGAAAGAAATAGGGTGGAGGGAGAGGAAACCTAGAAAATATAAACAATGCCATGGAATTTTAATATTTGCATTCAGTACAAATTGACACTTAAACATGTTACCCTTTGGCACATGTAGAAATGAATATGAAGTCGTAGATCAATTTCATTGTTATTGCAGACATTAGGCAAACAGCGTTGTGACTACTGCATATATGATAAATGCATTCCAATTAAAGAAATACCTATTTGCAAATACTGAAATTTTATTGTTGCTTACTCACTGCAGAACATTATATTATGGAATAAAAACTAATTGCTGCTGCTTGGAATTGATATCAGGAACAACTATGTTTATTTGCACACTGCCTAATGCAATTCTCAAGAACTTTTCAAACAGGCATGTATGCTCAATATATATGTAAGATATCACTATACTGTTGTGTGATGCTCTCAAAACTGATAATGTAAATTTAAATTCTGGTGTACGATAATATTGCTAGCATTCATACCTATGTCATTCTTAACATGTGCTTCTCTGAGATGTGACAGTCTCGCTTCATGCTCCTCCCTACTACTTTCTATCCCATCAGAAGCTGTAGAGAACAGAGAATGGAAACAAATAGTTAATAACAACCTTTTCGTGTTGGCAAGCCATGGCATTCAATTGGCTGGTGATGGACCACTATACTTACATAACTGCGGGGTACCAGTGTTACTAAACTCTTCCCCTCAGCCTTGAAATTATACTGAAAATTCATTTCACTGAATCTGATTTCACTGAATTATAAACCATAGACTTGATGAGGGTTTCCATGCACCATTGACTTATATGTGATAAAAAGAATTTCTGTAACTTACAGTGCTGACTGTCAGAATACCGATAGTCCTATAGAAAGTGCTGTTCTACTGTTTTTAAATATGGGTATGTTTCTTTACATTTGTATGGGAAATATCTAAAGTAATAAGGTAGATGTTTTGTGTATTCCCAGCAGTAGTGGCAGCATGTAGAGTAATATAAGGCAAGTAAAAGGTATATATTCCCCAACTATAGTGCGATCCTGGAGTTAGTATACATAATTGGGAGAGGGTGGGGGGTGTAGCCCCCACTTAGTTTGATTTTATACTGTCTGGTTACTGTTAGGAGGGTATGTAAGTATTTTTTAAGTTCTGGAAAGAGGTAGTCATTAGTGTTGTGAATGTATTTGTCTATGGTTTCCCATTTAGTATTTTGAAATTTAGCATTGTAAGCTTTCAGTGAAATGAGATTCAGTGAAATGAGTTGTCAGTATTTTGAAATTTAAGTGATTTGGTCTCGGTGAAATGAAAGTCAGTGAAATGGAATTTCAGTGATGTGAAGTAGACCCATATATATATATATATATATATATATATATATATATATATATATATATATATATATATATATTTAAACAGAAACCCTAACTACTGCTCCACTCCTCAGCAGCTCTGTATGTGATATATATAAACCTTTATTGTCACTTCATTCATTGGCTGCTCTGTACACAATATCTCCAGTCTCATTAGTTTAAATGTGAGTGAACCAGTGAGAAACGTGGAGTTCAAATGAAAGAATCATGGTATTTGGTCTTTTTGCAGAGGTATTACTATTTCTTGAGCTCACTACACACAACTACAGTAGGGCACAGTAGGGCAGTCATTTTGCTGTGCATAGGAACCACAATTTCCTTACTGATTACACAGGAGGATGGATCAATCCATGAAAATAAATTACCTCCATGAGTTTTACCTCTGAGAGAACAAGCACACAGGTACCAGTACTACTACTTACAAATGCAGAGGAAGAGGTGTGCGTGTGTGCGTGTGTGCGTGTTTGCGTGTTTGTGTGTGTGTGTGTGCGTGTGTGCGTGTGTGCGTGTGTGTGTGTGTGTGTGTGTGTGTGTGTGTGTGTGTGTGTGTGTGTGTGTGTGTGTGAGTGTGTCTGTGCATTCTAAAGGATATCAGCAGGTATAGCACTGTACTGACCTCAGTACAATTTCTTTGTGAAAAGGTTATAGCACTAGGACAAAGAAGCAACCTCTTATAAAAGTGTAAAAGAAAATCATGCATGCAATTACAAGACCACTGATCATTTTGCACTTCATTAAGGTATTTTCATGTACCTTTTGGCTCCCTTATAAAACCTTTAATCTGCACATAATTATCCCTATATCACTTCCCTGAAGTTGTGAATGGAGTGGTAATCAGAGTGAATGCTTCGGGCAGCATAAACTAATGCCAACTAACTAACAAGACTGTCCTTGACAGATTAACCTGATGAAGTTGTTAACCTGGTTAACAAATAGAGGAAAAAATAATACTTAAAATTTGTCCGCTCATTACATTTTGCTTTGCCCAAAATACTTGAACAAAGAAAGTTAGAGGTATTTTGGTCTGTTCATTGTAAAATGTGTAGCTTTCAGGCAAATTGTTCTGTATTTTAGTTAGTAAATAATAACACGAGTTTCAGACTTTCTATCTTTTCAGCAAATGCTTACTAATGCAAAGGTTGTTATGCTAGTAATTTTCTAAGTATATGAGATATTAAAAAAATATATATGTTCTTGAATTTTGTGGGTCTTTGTTTCTGATTCTTGACCTAAGACGTTGCGAGGGCAGAGGGGTGTTGCAATGGTTTACCTGTATGGTCCTTACAGCTGAGATACATTTCTAGCTTTTTAGTTTTTAATTTATTCATTCACTTGATCACAGGCAACAATCTAAGGTGGACTGGTAACTGTAATTGTTGATTGTGTGTGTGTGTGTGTGTGTGTGTGTGTGTGTGTGTGTGTGTGTGTGTGTGTGTGTGTGTGTGTGTGTGAGTGTGTCTGTGTATGTTCCTGTAGTTATGGTACAAAGGAAGGAATCAATTGTATTAAACAACAAAAATCATCATATGAGCCACATTCCTTGGGTACGATTTTTGGTTTCCTTCTTTTGTTGATTGTTGACAATGTTATTGTTTTTCCATGAATAAACATATCAGCATGAAGTTTGCATACTTAATGTTAATTTGTTAATCATGAATACAGTCTTAATTTGGCCTGTTTCTTGCAAGCACGCAGGCATGAAATGTACTGTTTTGGGCTACAATAGTTTGTCTGGTGCTTAGTTTAGATGATTAATGATATGCGCTGTTAATGAGCTGCTTTGATAGGGTATGGTTTGAGTCCCTCAGCCTTTGTTTCTGTACTGTGTGACTCTAATCAAGTAATTTCACCATACAGTGCTCCTGAACTCACCTGAAAAGGGGTTGCTTACGTCCAATAGGTTGTCCCAAGATGTTATAAAAATGCATTACACTTTTATCTTTTCAATTCCTGTACTCTTTACATAGCTGTTAATCACTGCGTCACTGTATGCTATTTGACTATGAATTCCAGCAAATCTCTTGTGATTTAATAGGGTTCCAATTGCGTTTTAATAAATGTGGGTGTCAGGGGAAGAAAAGTTTACCATTGCTCATGCTAGGCCTGTTTTTAATGTTGAACTACTTTATTTCACAAATGGCTGTCAGTGCTTTTCCTGAAAAATCTAAAATAGAAGTTTTAAATTAAATACAAATCCGTGATCTCTGTAACAGTAAAAAAGAAAACAGTATGCACACTTTTCAGTTGAGCATTGCTTTCTGGTAATTGGAGGGAGACAACAAAGTAATAGGATATTGGTAAGGCTGTGGAGGGCCCAGTCCATTACTCTGCCTATGGATCCATTTGTACATGATCTGGCTCTGCACCATCCTTGCCATCATCGGCCATGTCTTCTCAGGGATATCAAGAAAATTAGCAGGGAACTGGTGCCCAATTCAGATCTAGCATGTAACAGCCTGTATGTAATTGCAGACAGCCTTGACATTTGTTTGATAGAAAGTAGATAAATGGTCTGGGATCAACTTTGAGTATGGTATTTTCAAAGTGCACTTTAGGTCTGAAACACAGCAGTGGCAATTGGCCATGTGTGTTGCTCAGTGTATTTACACATTCCACAGTGACTTAATCAACTGTTTTTTTTTTTTTTTTTTTTTTACTGATGAGATCTGAGTTGCATTTGAAATGATATATTAGCAAATGTGGCCATGATCTCTGTTATGGTGGATGGTAATCATAACTAGACTCTTGTGACAAACAAATATGACAGTGCCAATTATGCTGGTGTCATTCAGTGATGTTATTAGATAAATTTATGTAGAGTGGGACATAATACCATGGTGGGACATACATTTTTTAAAATGTGAACAATAGCTTCTGGAAATTGAACCCATGCCAAAAAAAAGAAGCTGATTTATGTATATAAACTGTGAATGTCACTGATGAAATAACATTTTGAGAGTGTAACAATTTGAACATGACTGGAGACAGACCTAATTCTAATAAGCCTTTATGGGCTGGACTTTAAGTTGTTATGTTATCAGACTTATATTTCAAGACAATTATTTATTCATCTAAAACAGTTTCCTTTACATTGGCTTGAATATTTTATTTTATTTATTTTAAATTTGTTAACTGGGCTAGTCTAGCTGGATATATTTCCATTTTCAGTAGAGGTCCGGGGAGAAAAGCTCCAACAAGATAGAAAAATTCAAAATATAGTTACAAGGTAAATTAAAGGATTAATAAAAAATAGAACAAGTAAATAGTACATACTAAATATATTTACATTTGAAAAAAACAACAGTAAAATATTTACACTTAAAAAAGCAACCTGACTGGAGAACACTACATTATCAGATGCTAGCAAACACAGCCATGGTGTGCAAGGCCCCTCTGCCACACTGAAACTAATTCCAGTGCTCCATCAGTGATTGAGGTGTCCACACCCAGACATAGTCTCGTCTGGGAGTATCTGTGGTCATGGATGATTTTGTGATGAAAGCTCATCCAGCAGGGGTCATTAGCAGTGAGGTGGCACCCTGATTTCTAGTCAGGGTCATGGAACTAGCAGTACATCTCCTGACAGAGGTAGTTCATGTTGTTGATGAGGCAGCAGTGAACTGAATCCTCTACCATGCTTGGCTCACTCTTGTCCACAAATCTTTTGGCTGTGTTCCTTCATTTTCTCAGACAGTACACCTCATGTTACCCATACAACCTATCACCCCACACACACACACACACACACACACACACACACACACACACACACCCACACATATTCTTTAGCATTTGACTTATTTACATCTGGTGGTATTGCATCTGACAGTTCATACTTGCTGTTAAACTCATTTCTTACGCACACAGTTCTTTTGTGTTAGGATTACCTTCCTGTAATCTCCCCACCCTGTGCAAGTGATGATGACTGTGCACTGCCATTTGTACATGTCTTTGTGACTTAGACTTGCATGAATGTCTAATGCACACAATATATAGCTAATGCTTGCTTACTCAGATACTTGATTTCATCATATTCTGCTTAAGTTTAATGTTATTATTTGCTGTACTCCTAATTGTGGCTATAGCAGTGTTAGTAGTAATACAGTCCTAGTAATTTTGGTTTAGTGCTTTCTCAGCACCTTGTGCAGATAATGTTAAGATTACCCTGGTCACTGTTGGGGTGTCTAACTTGGGCAAATTTTATCTTTGATATACAGTAGTGAGCAGGTCAAGCATATGTGTTTAAGAAAACATAGTTGGTATCATCTGTGGATGGTGGATTCTCATTTGTGCCTTAACTTGTTATGTTTAATTTTCTAATTATAAAGGAAGTATAACTATACTTGATCATATACCTATTATGGATGATGGAGAAACTGACCTAACCCCTGTGGGTTTCTCTGATATGGGGCTGTTTTGTCTTGATGCAAAGGTTGTATACATAAGAGGGAAAGCTATTATAGATACCTTTCAATAGCTTCACAGAGATTTTTTTTGTGTGTATGTTGCATATATCACTCAGAAGTTACTGCTGGCATTCCTGTATAGTTAAGTAGCATTTTATTTTAAGTGAAGATCAGTATGTATATATGAGGAAAATCATTTATCTCTTCATCAGGTTCACCACTTACCTTGGATGATGTTGCTGATAACATTTTTTACTCTGGGGTTGTCTCTGTCAGAAGATTACATTTCACAGCTAGTACATGGGTAAGTAAAGGTTGGTAATTTTGGATAAATCACTGTTATTGTTTGCATGGGCCTAACTTATATTTTCTCTTTTCATTTGGGTAATAAAGGGTATGTGCTATTTTCTGTCTCTTAGCCAGGGCCATAACATATTGTGCACACCTCCAACCACCATGATCATCCCTGTCTGCTGGCTCTTCATCTGACTCCTCATCTTTGTCTGCTGTCCCTGTCTATGGTGCTAGGAATTGATGTCTTTGCCCCTGTTCTCTTTGCTACAACTCTTTCTTCACAATAATGTTATGTAATATGTCACAGACTGTCAATAATTTTGGTAGAGGTGACCCCCAAATGTATCTAGACATTGGAAATGTGACTTCAGAAGGCAAAAATGCAATCATATTTCTATGTAGAGTGTTTGCATTGCTGTAATCTTGCTCAGTGTAGGTTTCTCATGGGAGTCATTATCCAAGGTTCCAGTGCATATCCTACATCCCTCACTAGATTTGGGAAGCTGCAATCAGAAATACCTTAGGAACAGGTCACAGGTGTGCCATATGTGGGAGTTATGGGATCTAGTTGACACCTTATGCATCACAGACCATGTGAGTTATACCTCCTTCCATGTTCCTAGGTTCATAGCACTATAAAAAGTGAAATCTATGTAACCTTAAATATCTTAACTCAAGGAAATAGTGCTTGTTTTTTGCTTGACAATATTTTTCTAGTTTTATTTAAGAGAAGTTGCTTGTTTCCAGCCATTTTGTTCTTAATTATCTTAAGAAGTCTATTTAACTTGTTACTGAGATTTTATTACTGATTCTATGTAAACAAATGCTTAAAACTAGAACTATAAATGCTTGCAAGCATGCATATTTGGTTTGTTGTAGTCAGAATTTCTTATTTCAAGTATCTTTTTTCTTGCACCTCTTCATTATTTTATTGCAAACATTAGCACAACATGTCTTTTAAGAACAGGCTTATCTGTTCAGTCAGCCTTTATTGACTTAAGATATCTAAAAAATAAAGTTTGCCATTCATCTGGTCAACATGAATACAAGCAGAAATAATACATGTTATAGTTGCCTTTCAAGCCACTCAAGGATCACTTCAGAAATATACATATCTACTTAAAGTAAAACATTTGTTGAAAAGTTGATAAAATTCACAGATACACAAATAATATCTTAATCTCCACAAATAATGCATTTTGCGATAGTAAACGATACAACTGCTTGTGATTCCAATGACATGAAGAACATGCGGCTTGGATGGTGATGTCACCAGAACATGCAAACAAAGCATTTCAACCATTTGTAACTAAACCTCTGAATTTTTTCTTGAGCATAGCAACTTTGCACACTGTTTTCTTTTTCAAAATATCCTTAGGGCAGCATGGTGCTGGTGGGGCTATCACTCATGCTCCCACCACTGAGGTTCTAGGTTCAAATACCATCAGGGTGGAGTTTCAATGTTCTCCCTGTGTTCATGTGGGTTTTTTCCAGGTACTCTGGTTTCCTCCCACAGTCCATAGACATGGAGGTCAAGGGAAATGGTGATGTAAAATTGTGCATATGATGTGTGAGTGAGTGTTGTAGTCTGTGCCTTGTGATGGTTGGCTCATTGTCCAGCCTGTACGCTGCCCAGCACCCTATGCCCTCTGGAGATGGGCTCCAGATCACTGTGACCCCAAAATGGGAAAAAGCTGTTTTTGATAGTGTGTGTGTATGTGTGTGTGTGTGTGTGTGTGTGTGTGTGTGTGTGTGTGTGTGTGTGTGTGTGTGTGTGTGTGTGCGTGTGTGTGTGTGTGTGTGTGTGTGTGTGTGCATGCATGTGAAATATCCTCTTTAGCAGTCAGTGCAAATTGAGAAACTTTATATCTAGGAACACACTATGAGTCATTTGAACTATTGTACAATTCTATTATATCCACAAGATAGTATTTGATGTGTGTAAAAGTTTGGCTGTTGCTGCAAATTGTGTAATAAGTGGTAAAGTCAACCAGCTTTTCAGCATCTGCAAACTCAGTTGCCTGTGCAAGGTGTGTGGCCTCCACTTGATAACCCATGATGTTTCTGTCAAAGCAAATAGTTTGAAATGGTTGATACTCTGAATAATAAAACCTAGAATCAACAAGAAATATGTTTGTGGCAAGTCTAAATTCTGGCATATTATTCTGTACTTTGACAAAGTTCATGGACTTCTGAGTTATGTATTTATTACAATTTATGACATAGCACTTGAGTGATACAGCATGGTTTACCTCATTTAAGCCAAAGAAGTTCCTCAGTTTTCCATGTAAATATTGTAGATCTTTTACCTCACATACAGGTCTCATCTCCCTTTCAGTTGAAAAAATGGGGGCACTGAGCAGTCAACATTTTGACAGCTTTCATATATTTGGTTATGTTTCATCAAAGACTTGCAAATATTTTTGAAACTGAATTTGGAGGCCCATTGTTTAAAGAAACAATGCTTAGACTTGAATTGCAATCACATATGTGTGACCATTGGGCTCAATGATTTTATTTATGGTGGTAAATATATATCATATAATTCTGTTTAGGTTTAATGGTACAGTCTGGAAAAGCTCCTTCTAGTGCTTTAAATGATTTTCAATGAGGAACTTCAACCTACACAGTTGCAATGGTAACAACGGATGCAAATACTATTTGTACAACTTCTATTAGGTCAGTTATCAGTTGGATATATCCATTGTCTTTTAAACTCTCTAAAAGAAGTGGCAATATCCTTAGCAACAAAAGCATTTGCTCTGATGACTGCTTTAGTTTACCATCAGTTGAGGATAATGGACTAAATGAAATTGGGGATGGACAATCTCTAAGATCTAGAGGAGAATAAGGGAAACCAAGAATAGCACAATTCACAGAGTCCAGATCAATGTATCCTGACTGTACAAGATGGTTCAAGGCACATTTGCTTTCCAATGAGGAAACACCCTCCAGAAATATATGCATGATGTCTTGTGGAGTTTGTTGTATGAAATCAAAGGCTGGGAATTCAACTAACTTGCTTCTTCTATTGATCCCATATGTTGTTTTCAGACTGTTGCGGTCTGTCTTTACCTTCTTTATTTCATCATACTGTTTGACATGTTTCTCTAATGTCCTTTTAGTATATGCATTCTCACTGAAGTGCAACTGCATGTCCTCAACAGTATATTTGCAGTGTCTGCACTTACTGTAGTCAAAGCCCTCACTCTCTCTAAACTCTGCAGGTTCATGTTGTTCCAGGGTGTCTCCACAGACAGAAATCATGCCACTGTATATTTTCTTCTCTCCGTTTACAGTTTGGATTTTAAACCCATTGTACAATGCATCCATGTCTTCCTTGATTCTATTCAATATTACATCTACACCACTGCTGATCTAGCCATGGCAAATAACCTGATAGCAGCCAGTTTAAACCTATATTTTGGGTCTATATTTCCTAGGGTGCAGTACACCATGAACACTTTGCTTTTAGATGCAAAGGATCCTAGTGGGTTACCGAGCTCGGGTTTATATTATATATTCAAAGCTTCAAAATTTTGAACCTCATATGTTCGACAACATATGAGCGAAACTTGAATCTTCGAATATATAATAAAAACGTTAAAAAAAAAACACTTACCTTAATGCTCTGAGCAGGGGTCATACCCCCCTCCACCCCCCACGTCGGGGGGCTGTGCTACCCACATCTCCCCTACTTAAATATATCAACTCCAAGACCACATTTCAGAAATTTTCCTATTCTGTGCGTACGGAGCTGTTACCTTTCACTTTCAAACTTTTCAAAGTTCGATCATATGGTGTTGACCATATGACATTCGGACTTTGAAACGTTTGATAATTTAACAGGGACCCCAGAGCTCAATTTCATCTGTGTAAAGCTAATAAAACAGGACAAATTCCAATACTACCAGTCTGCCCTAGACTCCTCACAACACAGCCCCAAACAATTCTGGTCCTCCATAAACTCCATCCTCCACCCAGGTAAAGTCAGTACCCCTCCTCCTAACATCCCTCACTCCTTAGGAAATATTGCTACCTCATTCAACACACACTTCACCCAAACCATACTATCACTAGCTAAACAACACGGCCCCCCCTCCCCTCCAACCCACACCTTCAACTAGTAATCTCCCCACTGCCTTCTCTTTTTCTCCTGTACCTACCTCCAACATAAAAAACTCTTAACTAAACTTAAACCCACCAAATTAGCAGCAGACAACTTCCCAAGTGAATACCTACAAATCGTAGCTGATGCTCTGGCCTACCCAGTATCCATCTTGATTAACCGATCTCTGTCAGAAAGTTACGTTCCCACACTGTGGAAAGTATCACATATAATTCCCCTCCACAAAGGTGGACCCTCCGCAGAACTAACCAATTACAGCCCCATAGCTATTCTCTCTCCACTCTCCAAAATACTAGAGAGATGCATACACTCTCAGGTCTCAGATTACCTCCTTACTAACAATCTCCTTTCCAGTACACAGCATGGTTTCCGACCAAACCATAGCACCACCACTGCCTTACTCTCCTTTACTAACACTATCCTTCAGCATAAAAACAATGGCTATCTCTCCTCTGCTACTTTCCTAGACCTATCTAAAGCATTTGACATAGTCCCACACAAACAACTTATCTCTGTCCTCAATAACCTATCCTTCTCACAATCAGTCACCAACTGGTTTCAGAGTTACCTGTCTGACCGCCAACAATCCGTTGTATGGCAGAATGACATATCTCCCCAACTACCTGTCTCCATAGGGGTTCCCCAAGGATCCATCCTTGGACCCCTACTCTTCTCTGTTTACACCAATAATCTAGCCTCTGCCACCAAACATGGCACACTCCTACAATACGCAGATGACTTGACCATCATCTGCTCAGCCCAGTCCCTACCCAAACTGCAAAAAGTCACATAGGAAGCCTTTTCCTCTGTTGAAACATGGTTATCCGATGCCCAATTAATACTCAACCCAAACAAAACTAAACTTCCAACCCACCAAACATAATCAAAACAACTCTCACTTTAACATCACAGCAAAAGACAGCACCACTATATACCCAACTGAACACACCAAATTGCTAGGAGTGGAAATAGACAATAAACTAAAATTTGACATTCACATATCCATGACCATAAAAAAAGTCCACAAAAAACTAGGAGCATTATACAGAAATAAGCAATTTCTCACCAAAGCAGCAAATATTTCAATAGCAAATTCCCACCTTATCTCCACCCTACTTTATGCCTCTCGAATATATACCAACTTAAGGCAATGTGATCTAAACAAGCTAGAGACCTGCTACAACAAAATCGCCAAATTCGCCACAGGGGCATCCTACCGTAGTCACCACTGTCTCTCACTTGCTGAACTGGGCTGGCTTGAAATCCCTCACCTCCTTCAGTGGTATCAACTCTCACTCGCCCACAAATTAGTAAAGAATCCACTAAATGTCCCATCCCTCCAGAATCTACTCCAACCCTATCGCACCACCAGACCACTAAGATCCAGCAACAAAAATCATTTGCAGATCACTAAAGCCAATAACTCTGCTGGTGAAGCACTATTCTCTTGCGCCATAGTCAAATTATGGAACTCACTCCCACCCACAATTGCCTCCATACCATCATGCACTCACTTCACAACTTTACTAAAAGCACACCTAAAAACATGCTGGCTATGCCCTTGCAACTCCCACTCTAATATCATCCACCCCATCCAACCACTACCTTTCTTTCCACTCCACTAACTACCTTGATTATAGCAAGCTCAGATGCTCATAAGCGTAGTACTTATTATACAGCAGAAACTTCTCACTGTAACATTTGTTAATGTCTGTTATGTACTTCACAGATAAAGATTCTAGTTGTCTACTGATGTACTATGTTCTTTCATCTGTAAATATGTTGTAAGTAATTGCTTTGTTAAATTGTTAATCACTATGTAATCCAGTGTAACTACTGTCTGTTTATTTTACTGTGGAGTTTTTCTCCCCAGGCCTCCACTGAAAATGGACCTACATCCAGTCGGACACTCCCGGTCAACAAATTTAAATAAATAAATAAATAAATAAATAAAATAAAGTATAATCTGCAATGCATTTGGTGTCTCAGAAAAGAAGTAATGTGATTTTAGAAGATCTCCATCAACAATACCATAAAAAAACTTCCCTGCACCTCTGAAATCCAGTTTCAATCAGACATAATTGTTGGGTGTAATAAGAACTGTTCTAGACTTTTAATTAATGGTACATAATGAAAAGATCTGTGTTTGATGAATAAGTGTCCACACTCTTCTTGCATGTGGTTTGAGTAATTGGAATTTTCTCTGCATCCAAATAGCTAAACTGCTTCTTAATAACACTGTTCTGTCAAAATGTTGTTGCAACACCAGCAAAAGGGTCTATAAAGTTGTCAAAAATATCCATTACATCTTTTTCCAGTTGACCTGTTGTGCTTGTTTGCTGCATGCTTCTTTAGCACTCTCTCCACCTGCTTCCTTAGGTTGCCCAATAGTGATGATTGGTACTGTTGGACCCCAACAACAATATCATTCATTCCTTTCTGAAAATGAGAGAGAAATGTGGATGATGTAACTGATCATGGGCACCATCAGATGGGCCTCTCTGGATGCATGGCAATTGCAGAACCTATTGTTTCTTATTTCAGCATGCATATTCATGCAGGTAAGAGCAGCCACTGCCCACAACAAAAACACTACAGCAACATTCCTCTTTTCGGCAGAAGCCTAAACCATATAATACCTATCTCTTTAATCTCTTTAACACCCCGGACTCTGGAATAGACTGCCCATACATGTAAAGCAGAGAGCCTCTTTGGCCCTCTTCAAAAGGAACCTTGATAATTGGATGGGAGGAAGGAAATTCACCCCGGGGATCATGTCAGTCATCCTGCTAGACAGGGGTCCAGGGAAGTAAATAGTGTGGGAAGAAATAGCCAGGGAATTGTTATGGCTAAACTTGTATAGGCCCTTGGGCCGATAGCCTAGTACCAACCTATGAACCTATGAATAATGTTGAATTAAAGTGCCATCAACACTTTTTGTGTACGTCACAGACAGACAAGGAATTTTTTTTTTTTTTAGCATCTTATCTATTTCAGAATAAGAGCCCTAGTGTCCAAGGGACAAAATAGGTATGTTTGCAAAAGCTTATATACTATTGTATCTCAAAGGGAAACTGCAAGACAGGACTGGAAGCAGCAGTGTCAAATCAGCCAGCTACAGCAGGCATTGCTGCTACTGAGAGAGCTGAGCACCGTGGCATTGCTGCTAGTGAGAGAGCTGAGCACCTGTCATAACAGATTTCACATAATCACTACATGAGGGACCAAACAGTAAGAATAACAAAGAACAATTTATCAAGAAGTATGTGAAATACTCTGCATAATGTAACTAACCAAATGCTGTTCTCTTTTCTACAATCACATCTTACCTGTGAGAGCTAATGCTTGCCTCTGGCATTTATCACTAAAGCAGTGGCATGTGGGGTCAGAGCCTAAAGAAAGTGGAGATTTTAATGTAGTATATATAGGGAGGAAATAGCTCATGACAAGTATAAAGTTTGTGACATAAGAAGTCGTACAAAGATGTTTGATCTATTGTTAAAGAAAATTGAATACAATATTATTAGTATAGCCAATTACTTAAAAGTAAGGTCCATTTCAGTCAAATTTACCTATACTGTAAGAAGCCCACGTTAGTCACTGTCCCTTTGTTCTTCACCTGAGACATTTGCATGGTGTTGCTGATCACTGATGCAAGGGTTTCATAAAAACTGACCCCGTTCAATGTCCTCTGTATCACACATCAAAAAAAGTATTATTCTTTAAAATTGAGCAGTAATCATGTTTTGTTCTTATTTTGATTGTTTCATATTAATCCAGCTAGTAAGGAGAGACATTATAATTAAAATTATTGAGTTATTAGTGCAGACAGAGTCCTCTTTGCATCCCCAGTTTGTATTTCCTCCAATTCCTGACATAACATCTACTCCCTCCCACCTGAGCTGAGGAGGTGAGGAAAATACACAAGATGGGATGAAGAGTTGTTTATCAAAAATTTTTTTTTTTGGTATTGCCAATGTCACCATGAAAAGTTTCATTTTATGGCCACAAAACAAAAGAAAACGTGAAATTCTGACCCGCATTCAGTTGCCCAGTTTAATGAAATAACTGAGTTTGTGTATGATGCACAAAATGTTTTATTCCCCTCTTCTTCTTCTTCTTCTTCTGTCTTTTTCCTGGTTAGGGGTCGCCACAGCGGGCCACCTGTCCACTCATGATTGGCAGTGGAGTGTTGAGTTGCCAGCCCGGCGCCCAACCTTCCACAGAAGGCACACACACGCACGCACGCACACACTCAAACCTAGGGACATTTTAGAGTGTCCAATCCACCTACAGCATGTCTTTGGGATGTAGGAGGAAACCAGAGCACCCAGAGGAAACCCACGCAACCACAGGGAGGACATGCAGACTCTGCACAGAAGGCACCTGCGCTGAGGATTATTCCCTATAGGTAGTAAAATCTCTTAAAATTGAGGTGAAACTGAGCTACTTACTTTTTGCCGTTGTAATTGGCTTTCTTCCAATTCCTTTTCACTTGGTCTGGTGTCTTCAACTAGATGCTCATGGTGTCTTCTCTTTACATAATAATAGAATTAATTATATACTCTGTATTCTTCAGTGCATCCATCAATACTGCACATAAACAAAATATCAAGTGTGCGGCTGTGCAATCTATTAATATGGTTCAATTAAAGTTTCAATGAAGTACTAAACACACTGCAGATAACACACTGCCAAAGCATCTTGTTGCTAAAAAACAAAGGCATGCATTAAATCTTCCTATCTTCCTATGTAAAAATGTTGCTCCAGTATTTACTATGCGTTTATCACATCATCTGGCCACATTAGGGAGACCTATGAATATATTTTTTTAGTATATGCTACATAATAATAATGATTATGTAAATAACTTTATGAAGTGAGGTATGCTTCATAATTAATATATCATTTTTAAAGAATACCTCCATTGTCAGTTGAAGTATTTATTAGTATTTATGATACTTAACTCAGCCATCTTTTTAAAATGATGCCTACCCATGAAAAAAGCATGTTTCCTGCGTATAGTCACCATTAAGTTGCAGTTGGCCATTGTCACTCCTCCAAGATAGAGAACAACTCGATGAATGAGAATGGAATAGATGCATATCCAGGCTTGGATAATATCACAACTACAGTATTAGAAGGTAATGTCAACATTTCTTTGTTTCATTTCAATTAGGATGATGGCAGCCCACCTACATGGCAAACTTTTTAACATTTGTCTGTGAAGGAAAATTGCAGAATACTTTCGGAGTGTGAGTGTAAAATGCCCCAACTAGGAATAACTGGTGGTTAGCATTACTCAGACTCATACCCTGTACCTTTGGAACAAGGAGCAAGAGCCTGATTCTCTACCCCTCCCACCACTTGTGTTTCAAAGACTTGAGTGCATAGCTCTCAACTGTTCAGATCTTTGGAATGTTCCTCCTAAAATTTCTGGTTTTCTGGCAAATCAGTGAGGACTGAATTCACTACATAATGACAGCCATTTAATTTTCAGTCATCCTAACTTTCTGGAAATGCATGGCAACAAAAAACCTATTATTCTAGAAACTTTCTATGATTATACAAGTGATATTTCAAATGTGTCCCTGGTTTTGGGCCTTTGTCTCTCCATAAATTTTGGCTATTTCCAGATGTCTTGTACTACAAAGTTGAGAGATATGGCTGAGTGTCAAGTGCATTTTACAAGACAGTGAATGTCAAGCGCATTTTACAAGGAGCCGAGAGCTTCAGGTGAAGAGAAGTTTAGTGCTGCTTATATTGAAGTCTGTTTACAATGTGCAACTGTTGTTTAGGAAATGATATCTACTATTATGCTAAAGAAATTGAAAGTGTTAGTAGCATAGCAGGGCATATGCTTTCTTTTAATGCAGAAGGCTGTGGGTTCTACTCCCATACCATCCAGACTGAGTGCTGGTATTGCAATGTCCTTTTGATTGCTGATTATTTGGTACATTTAAGGGGGGGTGTGGTTCTGCACTCCTGATTGTGCCCTCCTTTATATGAGTTGCCCTTTAACTATGAATATGTTGGTTTGTCAGTCATTCCATATTGCAATATTACCAGCTTACCATTTTTTAATGTAACATTGGCAATTTAATTCTTCAAGGACGGCAGGCAGTGAATTTGTAGATGAAACACTGAAATGTAAAGTTCTTTCCCAGTAGCAACCTCTTGCAGTTCTTTTTAATGTGGAATTAATTCAGATAATTTTTGCTTGTGCAGAGATTGTGCTTATTTGACTGATATTGGTGGAATGTAATGACAGATGGTTGGATGTCCTTTCATGTTTGAAATTTTCCTGAAATTAGTAGTTTTGTCATTATTAGTTCATACATTTTGTTTAGTTGATACTTAAAGAATTTAAAACACATTCTAACAAAGTGGTGCTGTATTATACAAGGAATATAATTTAATACAATCAGGAAGAATAATCAAAGAACACATACATGTATGCATGGCCCTAAAAATGTGTGCAAGGAGTCTATGGTTTGAAAACAGCCCACATTACAATTTACAGTAAATGTAATCCTCCACTGCCCAGATGCATTTTCTTTGAATGTGAGTTTTAATGCCGTTTCAAAGAGTATCAAGGCAGAGAAGTTTACTGGTCATGCTAAGTCTATTGTCATTGTGAGTCTGTATTGCTTGTATAACAAATGGCTATCAATGTTTATTTCACTACCTGTAATCACTGTAGAAGTAAATAAGAAAGCAGTATACAACAGGTTTGAACAGTGTTTATGGTAACTGGTGAGAAATAGCCAAATCATGAACACTGGAATGGTTTGGTAGAGGTCTGCTTTGGAGGGGTAGGTGGTTGCTGCAAGAGAGGCTGCTCTTGGGGCCCTAATTGGCAGTAATTGCTAATATGAACCAATCAAAAGCTGTATAGTGGAGCCAAAGCTGTTCAAAGTGGAACAGTGGGTTCATTTATGGTTGATTGTGGAGTGTTCCGCATAATCCAGAGCACTTGCCTTCTCTTTTATGTTTTAAATGTTTCTGGACTGACAGGTATGATCAGAAAAATCCCCATAAAAGGTATGTTTTATTTTGTGAGGGAGAGGGTTGTGGGGAGCAAACTCACAGACTGCACCAGGTGTCACAAACTCTAGCTATGCCACCAGGCCCACCTAGGTGTTAATTGGTAAAGTCAGCTGTTAGCAATAAATAACTGCAATAACTCAAAAAATCCAGCTCAACTTTTGAGCTGATGGCACAGATTTTCTACATTTGAAAAGCAAGTAGAGTTGTTTACTGGACTATTTTGTAAATGAGCAACATTTTTTTTCTCTTTCAGATGACAAGGTTGTAAGACATAGTATTTTTCCTTGTATTCCGTGGTATGTTTTTGTGAAATGTTTGATTTTAGTGCTTGTGCATACCTGTAGACATTACTGAAGGGATCACTTGTGTGAAATGTTTTCTTTTTGTACTTGTGCGTACCTGAAAACATTACTGAAGGGGTCGCTTGGGACACGTTTAAATTTAGTGCTTTTGCATTTCATGACAGAATATACTTCTTTTATTCATTGATGGAAAAGTCACCTTAAGAAAAGTTGGATAAACATGTATTACAATGTTGGATATTATAATGATGTGCATTACGATAAAACTTCACTTTTAAATGAATTGAAGATTAATGTTGCTAAAAATAATAAGTTGCTTGATCATTTACTGTGTGAGCAAATGTGTTTTCAGCTGCTAATATAACCACAGACGTTGCCCAGCTGCTCTAAGGAGGATTTACGTTATCTCTTTCCTGGGACAAAGCACTTTTTCAGAAGGAGAAGCATTTGGAGACTTATTCATGGTGAAATTGAGGTAATCACATTTTTGACAAATTTGTACATGGGACACCCTTTAATATAACCATGTAGTATGTTCTGTTATCAAATAATCATTTCATGACCATTATACATTTAAAGACTTTATTTTTTTATGTTTCCTTGTTCTTACAGTCAGTGTTCTTTGCCTTATAATTACCATTAAATATATGTTTTTCATATACAAGACAAAGAATCAGACCAATCTAGACAAGACATCTCCTCTGGGACCTATGATTTCAGCCCCTCTCTTACCCTTCAACCCTCTCCATCCACCCACCATTCTCCAAAGTCAATAGACCAGCATGGTATCAACTAAACTGTACAGCTTCTAAGCCTTCAGTATATCTTATACACAGACACAGAGTTGGAGCATTCAAGAAACATCTTCTTTGAATAGCAGCATGCTGGACAAGAAGGAGACTACACAATTTCCAAAGATCGTCACTATCAATTAATCAGAAATATAGTGACAATCATTATTTCCATTAAGAGAGCATCTGGGGATGAATTCCAGTACCCACACAGCAGTGAACTTACTGTAATGGCAAAGTGTCTCATAAAAAAGTACCCAGTGCTGCAGGGCAAACTGCACCCAGTGGAGATCAGTGGGTATGTCAACTGTCTGCTATTTATGTTTCCAAATACAGCACTGTATACTTGCCTGCTAAAGTGTAAACATCTGACACAGGTCTTAGGAGATGTTTTGTATGCAAATAAGGCCAACATGCATCTGTATTTATTAATTTCTGGATTCAATTTTATTAAATGAGATTTGTAACATTAATGGTTTTATTTGTCTGTTTCTTGTTAGGAATCATTGAAAAAGCAGCTGTGGAAAAGGGTTCAGAATATGACAACCTACAGAAAGAAGCAGGGAGCGACCCTTTCAAAAAGGATGCCATGACATCTTCACTTTCAAAACAGCCAGGAGATGTCCACAGATGATGCTGATGACTCTACCATTTCTGTGATAGAGAAGTCACGACAATGCAGCACTCCAGCTTGACCAGTTGGATGGTAAGAACACACACTGAAATATAGTGTTTTTGTATAAATGCAACTTCTACAAAGAAGACATTAAATTTCACATTATGTGTTAATTACAATTACACATAGTCTAAAAAAACAGGCAAGACATTATAAAACTCTACAGGATATTTACAAAAGCAAGGTCAGACCCAGCAAAAGGATGTTTCACAACTCATGGATCTTGAATTTCAAGCAAGACATGTCTTCATTGACTCTGATGTTAGTAAGGAGCAGTTTTGAGTACCCACAGAAATATTAAAACTTTTGATCTGTTCTGGCTAATCCTTGCTTACCCAGCTATAACTTTTATATATGTTTGACATTGCACTCTCTCTCACTCTCTTTCTTTGGCTGTGTGTATATTGTCAACTTATGGATGAGCTCTGATGGATCCTTAATGGGGGGAACTCATCTTTAATTGATCTGCAAACCTGCTGGGGGATCTTTTATGAGGAGGCATAGTTTTATGCAGTATTCAGAAAGCTCATGAAGCCATGGTTACCGGACAAAAGTAATTATTATCTCTTATTTACTTCCATGTTCTTGTTTGCATCTGCAAACTTTGGCTTATACCATTATACTGTAGGTAAGATTTTGAGTATGGATAATAAATACCTCCTACTAGGGATGTCAAACGTATGGAAAGTATCACTTTGATCATGTATTTCAGTTCATTGTTTCATGGTATCTACTCTACAACATGCACTTCCAGTTCAGTTTTGATTATTGAGACAGGGCTATCACCACACAATAATTACCTCAAACTTATCAAAAAATTAAACTCTGCATAGGTCTCAAAGTGTTTCTTTATCACTGAAAAGGGTTTACTGCATGCAAACAAAATTCCAATGTACATACATTTTGATTTACATATACTGTGTTGAGTATAAAAATGGTATTGAAGTTCAATACTTTTATTAGCATTGTATCAAAATTTAAAATTTCCTGTATCATGGCATCACAACCTCCTAAGTGTATACAAAAAAAATCTGAACTGCCCTGTGGTTTTGAAAACAACTGACCACAGTAAAATCAGATGTCTGTTTTTGTTTTTAACAGTGAAGCATTCAATTGCCTTGATGAAGACTTTACCAGACATGCTCCCATCACCTGTGGCTCCATCCAATGTTACATGCAAGTGAGGCTATGCTTCACATCCTTGAGGCAAGAAATTTGTGAATTTTTGATAATTTACATATTATTCAGCATGAATTACAATGAATCATTTGTCTGGTCATAATCTTTTTTTTATTTTTTTCCTTGTTTTGGTCAGTGTAAAGAATAACCCAACACCTTTCTTCAGACAAGGCAATTCTTCAGCCCTGTCATGATTGTCTGTGAAACCAACTGCTTAATTGCCAATGGAACCATGTCTTTGATGATCTTCCCAAAAGAGGACATTTATGAAAGTGTGATGATTTTCATGGCATGTTACTACATCTTTCAACTTACATACCCTAACTGCATTGTGACAGTTTTGTCTGTGCTGCAGACTGAAGTACTGACAGATGCCATCCATGACCGTGACATGACCTCTTCATATAGAAAAAATCTATGGCTGAGTGGAAAAAGTTCATTGCTGAGTAGAAATGCACAGAACCTTTTTTTTCATTCCTGGTCATGATTGTGTCCCTTGTAGTGCAAGACATAACAAACTTCAAATTTCATTTCATCTTTAACTGGTAGGATGTTGGTTTAGTTTGCTGCTTGTATATTCATAAGGTCACTATATTTGATATATTGCATATGCTGACATTCTCATTTTCACAGTGAGCAATGACCTTGTTTTTGCATGTTGTTTTGTCATCCCTGCCTCTGGGTAAAGAATTATTTAAGTAGTCAGTCAATTTGTAATATAGTATACTTTTCTCTGTAAATTCCAGGGTATTTTGTCTAATTTCAAGACATTTAAACCAGCACTGAATGTTAAATTCAAGCAACATTTCCTACAATTTTAGACAAAAGGGCTTATCTTCTGCTCTGCATCTAAAAAATACTTGTTTTATTCTGGTTGCAATGGCATTAAGATATAATTCTTAAAAATATTTCAAGACAATGGCTAGCACTTTCTAAATTAAAGGAAAGTTTCCTACATATTCAGAAAATAAATCAATTTGTTTTCTTTGTATTTAACAAAGTTGCTTGTTTTAAGTCTGAATGCACCAGTTTTAAGATGCCAATGAGGTATGGAGGCTAGGCATATTTACTTGTCTAAAAATATTCTTGGCAAGTGACATTTTCCTGTTTTGTTTGAAGCTAATTTTGCTTATTTTAAGTAATATTTACACCATTTTCTATTTTTTTTTACTTGCGAGTTTTTGCAGTGACAGTAACTAGGCTAATGACCACAAGGGCCTTTTTAAGCCTAGCCATGCATACTGAATCTCTGACAAGTTCTGATACCCTTCATAAATGTAAGCAGGGGCTTGGGAGATGAAACATTTACAAGCTGGGGCATGGACGATGAACCATTTACAGGTTATCTGTGCCCATTAGAGACATAGGTGCCAAATCAGGGATGAATTTCCTGTTCTCCATCCAATTGTCCAAATTGCACTTGAATTGGGTTAGGGAAGAACTCTGCTTCACTGGTTGGGGCTTTTATTTTAATGCGTGTGCAGTTTATAGCCCCCTCGATCTCAGAAAAATGTCTTACAGAATACTACTTTTGCATGTAGGTAGCACTCTCCTCAGGGAAGCGTGGAGACCAGGTATGTTCCCCACATGTTGCAGCACTGAATTGAGAAACTGGTAGAGTATATTTGAGGCTAAGGCCTGTGACACCCTCACTGCTTCCCCTGTGGGTCTCAACAAGTGCCTAAAGCTAGTACATGTAAAGCTACACATACCTTGGTTTTCACTGGGAAGAATTCTCCATTATTTCTCCAGGGTCTGAGGTTAGGGCAGCAGATGTTGCCTATTTGCTGTATGGTATCCATGTCCACCGTGTATTAGTCTATTATTTCTATGTCTTTAAGTCCATGGTAGATGAAATGTGGTCTAAGCACTCAATGCCTTGTAGTCTGAGACCCTGAAGCAGGAGCTGCCGCACCTTGTATTATAGCCTGTTGCACATACAGATTTGTGATATCAGCAGAAACTGCTAACATTTTCAAAGTGGTTTGGTGCTGTATTCCAACAAGTCTTGGGGTTCAGAGCAAAAGGAGGCACAGTATGTAGGCAGTTGTTTAATGTGTTCCTGAATTGCTTTGCCATGGTGATTTGCTTCATTAAATAAAATAGCTCTTTATTCCCTCCTTTGCATGCTCAGCCACTAACCTTTGTTTTGCAGTCAAACAGAGCTGTTTAAGAAAATCAAATAGATTGCTTATCTTTGCAGTTTTGTGCAAATGGGCTTAGTGGGAGGAGCTGATGTTCAAGAATCCTGGCCTCTAGTTTCTCTTCATTTTCTATACATAAATCCATTATTATTTCTCTAACTTACTTTTGTCAAAAACAATTTATTACTTATTTATTTAAGATTAGTTTTTGCTACTACTATTACCAAACTATTATTGTTATACTCATACATGAACTTTCCTCCTAAGAATGCTCTGTAAAGATTCCTATATAATGTCTTTGTCTCTATAATATTTTTCCACTATGTGTTTTATTGTATATTTGCTAGAGTTTTAATCCTTGGGAATCCACTGATAAGGGGTCTTACATGACCCAATTGGACTATCCTGATTAATAAATCAATAAATAAACAAACAAATAAATAAATAGTTCTATATATACTTTGGTGTGTCCAGCTCAAGCTGTATATATTTTTATTTAGTTGGCACTTTGTGGCAAAAAGTGGAATCATTATAGAACACATTTGTTTTAAATGCTCTTCATCATCAATGTATACTTTAGATTATGAAAAGACTTTTAGGCTTAAATGGTAATGTTAATTTGTTTATTTAATATGGTATTTCTTCATAAGATGATATCTTCACTTCAGCAAGAATATGCCCATTATTACTCATACACATATCTATATCTGCTTGTATATAAATATATACATATACATATACAATTAGAGATAGAGGGGAGTATGGCCATTAGATAATTGCAGGTTTAGTCAACTTTTACTTTGCTGACATAGTTTGGTTGACAACTCAGAAGGTCGACAGTTGTGTGAGATCATCAATCCCTGGCCTGGGGAATATGCTCTTTTCCCAAGGGAATCTGTGATCTTGGAGTTAGCATACATAATTAGCAGAGGGTACGGGGGTACAGGGGCGCTTACTCCCCCTGAAAAAGTATTGGTTGAAAAAAATGCATGTTACAAATAGAATCCGGAGGGTAAGTGCAGTAGCTTGCCAATGTTTCAGGATTCAAGCATTACTGTGTCCATGTTAACTACTTGAACTTAAAGTTGAATTGACTAATGCCACTATTTTATATATATATATATATATATATATATATATATATATATATATATATATATGGGTCTACCTGACATGGTCGACAGTTCATATGGTCGACAGTTTATTTGGTCGACAGTTTATTTGATCGACAAGCATTTTAGGTGGGGGGCTTTGCCCCCCCCACTCCCCCCAATGTGGGGGGCTATGCCCCCCACACCCCCCTAACTATATATATCAACTCCAGGGTCGCACAACATTGGGGAAGGGGGCAAATCTGCTTGTTGACCAAATGAACTGTCGACCAACTGAGTGTCGATCATGTGAACTGTTGACCATGTCAGGTAGACCCATGTGTATATATATATATATATATATATATATATATATATATATATATATAACTATTTATATATATATCTATATATATATATATATATATATATATATATATATATATATATATATATATATATAAATATAATTGTAGGTACCTTCAACATGCACTCACTCCCTCATTTATCAAAAACATACTATATGTTGCATGCATACTACTACATCGGGAAAAAAAATTAGGGAACGAGTCCACTCTCTAAATCCCATCTTCAGTAATTATAAAAAATCTGAAATTGCAGAACAGTAGGGAAAGAGAAAAACATCCCTTTCTTACTGTTTGGGCATCCCATACATAAACATTGAAAACTGTCCAATGAAATGTGAATTTGATAAAAAGTGCACAAAAAATCCCTGTGTTGAAGAAACAGGCCTGTGATGATAATACCATCGGTTCCACACAAACACACACACACACATACACACACACACCCACACACACACACACCCACACACACACACACACACACACACACACACACACACACACACACACACACATAAAGAGAGAGAGCACGCAAGAGGATTATGATCCACATTACTGAGGCATGGATTCAAAGAAATTCATGTCGAGAGTGAAGCTTAAGAGGTGAAACTTGGCATCCATAGAACACATAATAATAATAATAATAATAATAATAGTAATAAGTTATGATTGGTGAGACCTAATTATAACTCTTTGTAGTGCATGGAGCTTTATCTAGTCCATGTACTACTATTTACAAAAAACAAACAAACAAACAAACAAAAAAGAACAATTTCTAAGCCAGTGAAACACTTATCAAGTGCTGTAAGTGGAGACAAAATATCAGCGACTGTTTCTGAATCCTGTTCTAGTTTAATTAAATAAGTTACTTATGGAATATGTCTGTAAAGTTCCAGGGACAAAACAAACCTATGTGTTAAAATATTCAGACAGTCTTGAGAGTAAATCAAAGTCCCTTGCCTGGGACTCTATCATAACATCGCTCAGAGGGTGTATTATACACCTCTGGAAGCATTATTACAGCTGGGTCTCACACTACAGAATGTCTAACAGCTTTACCTTTTTTTCCAATTTTGGAACATAATCACGGTGCTCCATGCACTGCATACATAATTGTATAGGAATGATTCCTCTTATTATTAAAACAGACAGTTGCCAAAATGTATCACAGATCACTTGCATTCTTATTAAAAAATAAATAAAAATAGTTTTCAAACTGGTTTTACTTGTTTAAGCCAAGATTTTTAAGTTAAAGAATGAAAGGGGCACTTTCACTGTTGATGGAGCTTCATCAGATCTGAATTATGTATTGCAGTAACAGGCAATATATGCTTTGCTATTTTACAAATAAAACAAAGCTGTGTGAATTACAGCAAAGGGTTTTAGGAAACAATTCATCAGGTGGGTTGCCTGACCTTCAGTTGTATGGATTATGTAAGTCCGGTTACCAGCAGCATCATTAATGACATCCCATCTAGCATAATCATGGATGGGCCAATCAGATTTCTCCTGGCTTATCATCTATTTGCTGTGGAAACAAAGGTGCTGTAGGAAAATATCATTCTATGCACTATAGAACTTGCAGTTTCTTTTTTCCCACACTGTGGCACACATATCTGAAATGGAAATGAAATATGTCTGTATGAAATAAAAAATTCCCAGCTGTCATTGCTTTACACAAGTACAAAGTCTGGGTGCAGGTGTTGCAAAGAACACATGTGCTGATATATATTTTGATGGCCATTCATACATATATGGGGTATGCAGGAGGTGTGCATGTTTATATCTTTCCAGCCCCTGATTCTCCCTCTCTTGCAAAAAAAAAAAAAAAAAAAAGGTGAAGTTCCATAGTGGTAACATATAATGTCCTGTAACAGTATTCCACAGTTCAGGAATATCCTTGATGCATGCTGCTATCAGCCCAAACTGGTGTGTGTATAAAGGTACTGTTTGCACAATACATTGAGGTACATGACAAACACATAATGAAATCTATACCAAGTGATTTCATAAAACCCTTATTTTCCATAATTTTGTCTCCTGACCTCATGGTATCTTGCTTGCAGTTGTTCTGAGTGGTTTAGTTGGATTATCTGCGTGTTGGACTTTTTGTGCTTTGTAAGTATGCAACCATAACCATATAGGGCCTACATGTGTGTTGCATACATTTCCACAGTGTATACTGGTCCTCATAAAGGACTGCCTGTTTCCCCTACTCCAACAATTTGCAATAATCTCCTGACATAATGTCATATTCCATGCTCTAGTAATTTCTGTCATACAACACTCCCCCACTCACAGACATGGCATAGGTCAGTACTGTAGAAACTTATATTGAAATTTACAAACTGTACATGTCCTCAGAGAATTGTCATATCATTAAACATTAAACAATCTTTTGTTTTTTTGTTTTTTTTCTTTCTCCCCTCCTCTTTTAACTTTTTTTGTATTGTTCATAGTTTATATGGTGCGTGTTGCTTCATTTCTTTTCATTTCTGCTCCTATTTTCAACAGCATCAACCACAGCTGTGCCCTAGGCACAGACTAGTCCCCTTCCTTTCCATCAAGCCTCTGCCAGAACACCACCTGGCTCCAGGCCTGCCTACCCATTGGGTGCTATAAGAGACAGCCAGGTTGTGTCATCAGTTGCCCCTGGTGGTTGTTCTCTGGAGGGGACTGATATTATTTCCTCCAGTAACACTGCTAAGGGGGCACAATTTTTCACAGGATAGAAAAAATGCAGGTGATAGGAGAACTGGTGGACCAGAGGTTGAAATCTTATGATGGCCACCTGGATGAGATTGTCGTGTGGCCTGAAGAGTCATGCCCAAGTCTGGCTCTGCCATTACCATCTCAGGTTACATAAGTGGGAAGGGTGGTCAGGGTTCTCTTTCACTTCGCCCTGGTTCTAGCTTAGGCAGGGTGGACTAAACAAGATTATACTCTCTCTGCCCCCTCCACTCTGGTGTTCCCCTTCCTTATATGTCATTTCCCTCACCTTTCTGTTGTCCAGTTGTCCCAGTCATTAATGTCCTCCCTTTATCTGTTTATAATTTCACAATAACCCTCCATCAAGTGTCTCAACATTTCTTCTGGCAGTCTCCATCTTTGTTGTCATGTCTGTTTTTTTGTGTCCCTGCTTCCAAACCTCTCTTTCTGTTTCCATCACTCATGTTACTGTTACATCCTTCTCAAACTTTCCTTCTCTACATCAAAAGTGGGTGCCTGTCCTGAAAAAAAGTTTGCCATTCCTAACCCACCCACTCCCATTCTCAGCTATTATGCTCCTGATGTATGCTATTCTGCTTGCTGTACTCCTATTCTTCCTTTTGCATGTATCCATTTCTAACAACTCTACATGTCAAAAGATATGTTATGACTGACTTTCAAATTTCTCTCAAAGACGTGATGCCAGTCAAGCCAGATTGCTAATTATTTAAATACAATAAACCAATTGTATGAATCTGTATCTTTTATCTGCTCATAGGCTCTTGCTCCATTCCCTTCAATGTAGTAGTGATAATAATAATAATAATAATAATAATAATAATAATAATTATTATTATTATTATTATTATTATTATTGTTGTTATTATTATTACTATTACTGTTATTATTATTATTCTTTTTTATTAATAATAATAATAATAATAATAATAATAATAATTATTATTATTATTACTATTACTATTACTATTACTATTATTATTCTTATTATTATTATTACTGCTGTTGTTGGTATTATTCATTTTATTATTTTTATTATTATTATTCAGATAATGACTACTGACTGGAAAGTCCTCAGATTTTTGACTTTGATAAAAAAATTTGCCACAGATTTAATGTACTTTAGTTTGCATTTTACATAGATGTAAACTTAACATTCATATACACACATTCAGATACATACACAAACTCACACACACACACAAACACACACACACACACACACACACACACACACACACACACACACACACATGCACACATACAAACAACACTCCGAGGGTCTATATTATATAATTGAAAACTCAGTTCAGCAAACGGCACTTACATCAAAAATGCCATTCAGTGAACTATTCATAGTGAGATCGTGGTACAGTGAAGATCGGAAAATTTGCCCTTTTTTCACTTTAGTGTGATCTCAGAGTTGGTATATATAATTATCAGGGGGGGGGCTGTGACCAAATTCGATGAATGGCATTTTCGATGTATGTGCCATTTGCTGAACTGCCTTTTCGATTATATAATATACACCACACACACACACACACACACACACACACACACACACACACACACACACACACACACACACACAAATGAACATTCTCCATGTCAATGCAGTATGATAATCATTTAGCTATGATCAATCGGTTCAATGGATTAGACCATTTTATATGCTGATTACCTCTGCACTCCCCTTAATAATTTTTAGCCATATGAGTCATGGTACTTGACTTATTGCTGTTCCTGTACCTTGGGAAGTAGACATGGAGCTCAGCTGTTGAGATTTTGTATTAAGCGATGAAAAGGAGTGTATTATTACAATGACACCTACTGGAGCATAATTCAGCTTAATCTTTCATGTCAGGCAATAATGAACTAAAGAAATAATTAAGAGACATTCATCCAGTTGAGTTAACCTGAAAATAAAAGAAGAAGCAGTACAACATGCTTTTCATTAGCATGCCATTTCCATTTTCTCGCTGCCACATAAAAGTAGATCATGGCCAGCCAATCCATGGACTGCTACTATGCAGAAAAGCCAGTGTCATCAGTTGTCAACATACAATAAATATCCATTTTTATACCTGCATTTTTAAATTGTAATGAAATAGATCAAATCTACCCTGAGAACAGTCAGTATTTTCTTTTAAGGTTAAATAAATTAAAAAAATGTTGCCAATATACTAATTAAATATGTGGCTAATATTAGTAGTAGACAATGTGCAGACAATATTGACAATAATGATAAAACTTTCAGAAATATATATATATATATATATATATATATATATATATATATATATATATATATATGGTTTTTGTGGGTAGGCAGGAGAATGCAGGGAATTAATATTTGAGTGAAAAAGTAGTGCTTGTGAGATGTGCAAGGTTTTGTGAGTTAGATTAAAGTAAGGGTTAGGTAAGGGGATATATTCAGAGTAGTACATGCTTTGTGTTGTCTGTATTCTATGTCCTTTTGTGTTATATAGTGATGTTCTTAGGGAAAAGATTTTTAGTAAAGTAATGTGAAGAGCTGGCATTAGGGGTAAGAGTACAGTTAAGGTTAGAGTTAGGATTTGTACACATAAGTAAGATGGTCGGGGGTTAAGGACATGAGGTAAGGTTAGGCTTTTTAGTAGGATAAAAATATTCACTGTTTTGTGATTCTCTTATAAATCATTCAGTATTTTGTGATTCTCTCTTTTTTTCCTACAATTTGTGATTCTTTCTCTTTTTAGTTTTCTACATTTCATGACACTATCATATCTATATCTTTATCTGTATCTATATCTATATCTATATATGTATCTATATCTGTTTGTTTGTATTTATTTATTTATTTATTTGTGATTATGTATTTAAAACAATGTGATAGTGTAACAGTGGTGTGAATATTTACGATACAAATATTGCTTCTGGCAGGAGACCAGATCATAAGCATAATCAACCACTAGAGGCGTAAATAGACAAAAAAGTGATTATATTTTAGAGGAAGTCATCTCTTTTTAAAAGCAACTGATCTTGGATGTTAGGAGCAGTACATATGTGTATTTGTATTTGTTTTTCTGTATGTCTGTTTTCCTGTCTCTCTCTCTGTTTCTGTTTGCATGCTTTTATATGTACTTTATTAAATTATGTGTGTGCTGCTGTGAAGTTAGATGAAATATATTACTGTGACCACAGTTTCTTTAACTTGATTGCAGTCAAACATCAGATTACAGCTAGTCTGAGAGTGAATATCTTGATGACATTTTGGTGACAGCCTGTGAGTAAAAGTAGTTGATCATTGATTTGGCTTTTCAAGGACAGTGTGTGCACTTCTTCCTCTTCCTTCCATGTAAAATTTAGTGACAGTGTGTGCACTACTTCCTCTTCCTTCCACATAAAATGTATTTAATATAAGCTTATAAATAAAGAAAATATAAACATAACTTATTAGACAATTGCTTGTTGGCTAAGTAATATCTGATCTAATGTCATGTAGCACTATAAATCTATTATTGTTTTAGCTGCTGTTATATTATAGAGACTTCACAACAAGGTTATACCATAGTTCTTCTTCAATCCTCCCACTCCCTCTTTCATTGCAGTGTTAAATAAAAAGATAATGTAATATTTCTGATATTCTTACCCGTACTCTTTCCAGTGTAGGATTTCCACATCAGCACATACACAATACTCAAGAAACCATGGTGATTTTTTTATTTGATTTATTAAAAAATGCCTCTATTTATGACTCAGCTATTGGATCCCTCTTAGGTATAATCTAGATTCATACCATACACAGAGAAAAAGTATATTTCATGTTTTTATCAAAAGTGCTAGCATCTTGAATCTATCACCCATATACTTGAAGTGGACTTTTCAATGATCCACACTAATAATGAGACATATAGGCTAGCTGGGAGGTTGCTTGTGGACTCTTTTAGCTCACCTATTTAGCTAATTGGCAAGCACTAATTCATATGGCTTGTCACTCTACATGGGGGCCAGGGTCACCCTTCTAGTCTAATGTTACCATCAGGAAGTATATGCTTGGTAAAAAAAGCTCTGACTAACAGATCAATAAGATGTTATCTCATTCTTAGAATAGTTTCTGGACTCCCCCCACCCACAAAAAAATAACCTCCTTCTTATTCCTTATACTATTTATAAGGACTTCCAAAAATTCCTATTTCAGGTCTGCATAAGCCCATCTTATCAGATGCCTAATTCCCTGTATACTATATTCCAGCTTAACAGAATTAGAAATTTTCTGAAATGAACACATTCATCTTATTTCATGTTAGTAGTCCAACATAGATTACACCTGAACAATGTCACTGTAGAAGAGGCCATAGAATAGATCTGCAAATCCCCCCCCCCTTTGATTTGAAGGAATAGCCATGATGTTCTTGACACTTCTTTATAATCTAGTAACAGAATGCAAGAGAAGTGTCATCCCCACTAGTTGGTAAATTACTTTTTTTTGTTTTTATAAAGATTAAGAAACTGTGGTAGTCCAACCTCCAGATGCATTTTCCTGGTTCCTTACCTGACACATGCAATCAGAAAAAAAAAATAACATCAAGTGATTCTCAGTTTTCTCTGAAACTGAACATCTGCCTTTTTTGTAAAGTCAGGGTCGGATCTTCTGAAGCATTACACCTAAAATGAATTATTGCTTTTCTATATCTTATTCTCCTTTTATGATAAATATCTAGTAAATAATCTAATGTGACCACTCTGCAGGCAAATCATGTGGTTTTAGGCAATGACTCCAACTGATTGAAGGCAGCATTTCCTGCAACCCCTTAAACATGCTTCAGTCCTATTCCTTTTTTTTACTAAATATTTTTTTATTATTTCAAATAAGATGTCTTAAGAAACATTACATAAAATAAAGATAAACAGGTAGTTTTCTTCTCATTATTACAAACTATCTCACATATCAATTCAATATGCAGTTTTCAGAAAATACATGTATCTACTTGGATTTATGCCCCAAACAGTCCCCGAGATTCATTCAGTAAGCTTTTTTTTCCATGCAGGAACAGTGTAGCCACTCCTGCATGTAATATGGTCACCCAGCAATCCAGAAAACTACTATTTTGATGTGCACAAGCCTGCCTACACTATTCCTGCACAGACACCACTGCATAATGCTAATTACCTCATTTGCTGGTGAAACCCATGCAAATAAGGTGAATTAGCGTTTCAACAAGCAGGCAGGCATCCATGCAAGAATAGTGTTAGTTGCAGAAATGTATTCAGCAACTAGCCATAACAGCTCAAATAAAAGCATGTATTTTAATCTTTAGGCATGCCAATTGCCAAATATATGGGCATTGGCATGGAAAAGTGTTTCATTTTTATAAAAATAAAAGTTTTTTTTTTAGCTGATTTCAGCTGTATAAGCATAGAGCAGTGGCGCACAAATGGGATCGAGCCGAAAATAAAAAAAAATGTGAAAACTTAATTTTAAGGGAAATCTGCATTTTGCCATTATAGTCTATGGCATGCAGAATCAAAACAATACCAGGGAACCGTGGTTGTTAAGGGGAAAGGCACTGGGGTAGTGCAGCAACTATGGGCTAAGGCAGTGGGGTATGCAATTGAGGGGAAATTTACTGAATCACAGAAATATTCTAAGTGCCAAACCGCATCTAACCATGTAGGTGTTAGAACATGATCATGTAAGCAGGAGGAGCAACAGACATGAAAAGGGGTGTGTCATACATGGTGTAAGCACAATGGGGCCCTATGACCACCAGATAAGCTTAGGTAAGCACAGCTAAGCAAGGGGTGTGTCTAAGGCTGTATTGACTTATTCTATGAAATGAAGAACATGTTCGCATCCAGGGAGGGCCATTTCTTTGTGTTTACATTAGTTAAACAGGTATGCACAGCATGCACCAGCTCTAAAACAAAACAAAACAAAACAAAAAACTGGAAATAGCAGGACTGTTTACATTTGGGCACAGGATTTACGTGACGCACCTCGGGGCTTAAAAGGGGAGAAAATGGGAAGGGAAAAAAGATGAAAAAATAGGGAAATAGAATAAAAGCAATCAAGTGCAAATTACATAGCTAGCAAGTTGAATGTATCATAGTCAGCCAATCATACAGGCAACATCTGCAGCACAACAGTACAAATTATGGAAACACCTTACAGCCTGTTTTTCCCACAAACTCTGCACCACTGGTGTACACATGCGGGGGAATTTTAACTGGAAAATGTTAGGGACTGCCATTGCTTTGATCCATCAGTATGTGCTAGAGGCTAAGGGCGGTGAGGAGGATAATGCTGACAACTGCCACAGACCAAAGAGGAGGAGGAGAAGGGTGTTCACACCCAGGGTAACTTACCAGGGGCTACATGATCTGGAGATAGTGGAGCACTACAGAGTGGACAAAGACATGCTGCAGCAAATCATTGAGCTGTGTCAGCCTCAACTCAGACCCAGAGACAACAGAGGGGAACCCATCCCAGTGGATACCAAGATATGTGTAGACTTAGAGTACTATCTACAGTTACTTTCCAAAGGCCTACTGGGGGTTTCACAGGCATCCACATCCAGGGTACTACACCAGTTCATGGATGCCATCCTACGACATGCTGGTGATCACATTTACTTCCCCAGCCTCCATGAGGAGAGGACCAGCAATATGTGTCTCTTCCACCGTGTAGCAAAATACCCGGCGGTACTGGGTGTGATAGACTGCATGCACATCCACATCAAAATACCACACGGTGAACAGGGTAGGGTCTACATAAACCACAAGGGTTTCCCCTCCATCAACTGCCAGGTCATGTGCAATGCCCAGGGCATTATTATGAATGTGTGTGCTGGCAGCTCTGGAAGCTATCGTGACTCCCACAACTGGCATTCATCACAGCTGTACCAGGCATTTGCCAGTGGGGACAACCCATAAAGACATGCCACGGTTGAGGAGTAACAAGATCTCACAACACTGTCTATTTATGACCTGAGTATTTTGGTGTGTGGCCTCAACAAGGTCATGTATGTTGCCATGTAAATCAGGAAGAGTTGCATCCACCACCCTGAGTATTTGTCTGGTGTGTTCACTACATGCCTGTGCATCCATGACAGCCTGAAACATGCATCTTATGGCACTTGTTACAGCGGCTTGATGAGCATCAGTCCTCCTTCGAGCACCTCTGTCCATCCACATGTGTGGGACCTTGCCTGCACTCTGGCTATAGCCAGTGTCTACACTCACGCCTGCCATAGTCACCACACTAGCCTGTTCCATGCCACCACCTGCCAACTGTCCTTCATCTGTGGCTGCTGGGGATGGGGCATGTGTGGGCATTGTGAATGTGTGCGGGGACCTTGTGGATGACTGTGGGATGCCAACTGATGGAACAGATTCAGCCTCTGACAACACCACCTGTGCCTGAATATGACCATCATCATTGCCAGAGTCTGCAGAGACACTGACATCAGATTCTGAGTAGAAGGGACCGCGACCACCATGACCACCTGTGGGGGAAGACAACATATGTAAATTAATACCCACACTATACCATTTGATGCTACACATGCACAAATAAACACACACACACACACACACACACACACACACACACACACACACACACACACACACATGCACACACATGCACACACGCACACACACACACACACACACACACACACACACAGACACACACACACACACACGTGAGGTGGTAGATAGGCATTACACAGAACTCACAATAGCCAACTGGTGACATTCACAACATAGTCAGACCACTACATGCGCACCCTGGACAGGCCCTCAACATCATGCAGTGCAGCAACCCAAAGCAGGACACTGCCATCACCATGCTTCACCATGGGGATGGTGTTCTTTTGGTGATGCACAGTATTGTTCTTGTGTCAAACAAACCTTTTTGTATTGTGGCCAAAAAGTGCAATCGTGGTCTCATTACACCATAACACATTTCCCCACATGCTATTGGGAGACATGATGTATTTTTCTTGAGAAATTTACCAGACCTGGATGTTGTTCTATGTGTGAGAAGGCTTCCATCTTCCAATGCTACGCCATAGGCCAGACATATGGAGAATACAGGAGATTGTTGTCACATGTAGTACACAACTAGAACTTGCCAGAGATTCCTGCAATTCCTGTAGTGTTGCTGCAGTTCTCCTGTCAGCCTCTCTGATCAGTTTGGGTCTTGTCTTTTCCACACATTTGGAGGGATGTCCAGTTTTTTGCAATGTCACTGTTGCCCCATATTTCCACCACCATTTGATGACTGTCTTCACTGTGTTCCATGGTATAAGTAATGCTGTTGAAATGTGTGTGTACCCTTCTCTGGGTTTATACGTCTCACAAATGAGATCCCTTTGCTGCTTTGTAAGCTGTATGTGAACTATGGCTGTTGCTGTAGCAGGTAACTGAGTAAATGTAGGATAATCCTTGTAGGACAGCTGACCATTATTTGCTGTTAATCAAAGAGTCTCTGTAACTGATGGCAGGTGTGTACCCAAGAAGACGTAATGCTGTAATATAATCGAAAGCTGCTTCAACACAGTATTAGCTTCAGCCTGTCCACATGCATGCATCTAGCTTCTTGTAAGTCTGTTATGTGTCATAATTGTTCCCCTAACTGATTTGTTTGTTTTACAATTGAATTGTATAGGTTATAAGTCACATGAAAGGTTTAAAGGGTTCAGAAATGTTTTATTGTGCTCTCATTTTTGTATATCACAAATACCTGGCATTTTAACAGATGTTTACACCATTTGTATGCACTGTATAACACAAATTTATAAAATATGTCCCTAGTTTTGGGCCTTCATCCCCCCATTTTGTCAGTATTTGTCCAGATTTCTTGCAATGACAGATAGTGAGGTATGCTACAGATATGTGACATCTCCTGCAAATAGACCCCTGTGATGACCACTGTGATCCAATGCAGTTAACCCCACCACAAGTTAACATGCAGATATTGCAAAATGGCTGAGAGTAACAGTTGTCTGAATGGTCACATGCATTACCTTAACATGCCTGGGGTACTGGTGAGCCACAACAGGAAAATCCCATACTCATCGGCTTCAGGCTGTTGTCCTACATGCAGACCAGAGGGACCTATGTAGTTTTGGGGGAGAGGTATTTCCAGCAGACTCAAATTTGGCAATGGTACAAGATAAATGCTATGTTTCTGCACAGTACAGTACAAGCTATGATAGTACACAATTTGCTGTCCCTCACCGTAGATGTGCATTTGTGTGCATTACTAAACCCCACCCACAAATGCAGTTTGAACTAACATATGCATCTAGATACTCTATAGAAGACAGTATGACTGCTACATGATTAAATTGATGTGCACTGTGGCCTTACCTGGATGCTCCTCACATGTTGCCTGAGTGTCACCCACCTCCATGACTTGTGTTTCATTTGTTTGCTGTTGTGTGCTTTGCTGCCCCAAGATTGGCAAGGAGCTCCTCTGTTGCCATTAGTGGGGTCTGTGTGGCTGGACCCCCACCTGTAGCCGTACGGTCCCAGGACATGACAGCAGCCCCTTGCCAGGCACAATGTAACAGGTCAGTTGCCCGATGCGTGACCTGATCGTATGTGCGGCCATGGTGGCCCAAGGTGTTTACTCTGTGGACAAGGTCATCCCACAGGGCAACCTGCTCCTACAGATTTTGTTGGTTCCGGTCGAACAGTACCACATTGTGCTGTATTATTGCATCAGTGATAGCTGCATTCTCCTCTGCAGTGTATGCAGGCTGATGCTGCATGCTACCTAGAATACATAAAAAGAGAAACACATCACAGGACCTCATACATTGCCCAGTTATTTACAGAGCCAGCACATTAATTTTGCCTGTCACTGACCACCACTTACAGCCGCATCATACTCCTGTCATCTATCAGTACAGTATGAACCTGTATTGCACTCCTGGTCCTGATGTATCATGTTCCCCCAATGAGGGCTAGTACATTGCATAAACTACCATTCATCATTCACGTTTGTGTAGAGGGATGACAGTGGTTGTCTTCCTTGCAGATGGGATGTCAATGGTGCTCAGGCTTTGCTTGCATACAGCATGTAATGAAGCTGGAAGCATATGCCTGAGTTCATGTAGGATGCAGACAGGAATGTTATCAGGTCCCATGGAGACTTGTTTTTTTTTACTTTAATTAGTTAGTAAGCACCTGCTCCCTGATGATGAGGGGAGGGGTGCATGTGCTGTGCATATCCACCTATACTGATGGTGAGGCAGGGGGGTGATGTTTGCCCTAAACCTGTTTGCAGCAGGTTGGCTATAGCTATGGTGTGTGGTATATGTGGTGTGATTGACCACCATTACAGGGTGGGCTGGGTTGTTTCCTCTGACATTGCAGACATATGAGAAGACAGCCTTGTGATTGCCCTTGGTGAATGTGTCCAGTTTTTACTAATAGTTAGCCTTACAGTAATTCACCATGACCTTATATGCTCATTCAGACAAATGTTGACTTGCTGCCAAGTTGGTGCCTGCTCCTATTTTGCCCTGTACAGCCAATATAAGGACCAAGTCTGTGGTTTGTGTATTGCTGCTGTCCAGCAAAGGGGGATTACTCTACTTTGGTGGAGGCAGATTTTAGAAGTAAGGTATTACTGAGTCCATACAACTTTGTAGGTGTTCATATAGCTGTTTGTAGCAGGCATGGACACAAAGTCATAACACAGTTGGACCCCCTCTCCAATTTCAACCTGATAATCATGCTTATTCTAGTACCCATGTCTCTGTCAGGGCAATGCAACAACCAGTATCTGTAGAAATCTAACTCTGTTGGATGCACAGACACTAAGATTACACATCTACAACATGTACAGCTTATTTACCTGACATTTTGCATCCCATGTCTGTTGTTATGAGGCAGCCAGGTACAACTTCTCATACATACACATGCACAGGTAATACCTGATATACATTTCTGTTCTATGTATTTACACTCTTCCTGCTCAGTCATTCCTGTCATCCTGTTAGAGCAGGACATTGGGAGGATGCCACACATAAATGGAGGCGATGAGCCAAAATTAGTGACACTTTTTTAATATTGCTGTAACACACTTAAGTCATTTGATAGCACAGTAGCCTTTACATTCACAGGCATACCCTGGAGGATGTCTGACACTCATATGGCAGGAAGAGAGGAGAAAGGCTAGGAATGTGGTAGTGAGGGTAGGAACTTTTAATGTTGACAGTATGACTGGTTTGGGGACAGACATAGCTGATATGATGGAAAGAAGGAAGGTTGATATATTGTATGTGCAAGAGACCAGATGGAAGGGGGGGGTAAGGCTGGGTGTATTGGAGTTTGGTCCAAATAGTTCTATCATGACATGGATGGGAGGAGAAATGGTGTAGGGGTTATCCTGAAGGAAGAGTATGCTAGGAGTGTTTTTGGAGATGAAAAGAGTGTCAGATAGAGTGATGTTTATGAAGTTGTAAATTGATGGTGTAATGATGACTGTTGTTAATGCATATGCTCCGCTAGTTGAGTGTGTGAGGGAGGAGACAGAAAAACATTGGAGTAGTTGGATGAAGTGGTGATGACTGGACCCAAGGGTGAGAGAGTGGTGATTGGAGCAGATTTCAATGGGCATGTTGGTGAAAGGAACAGAGGGGATGTGGAAGTGATGGCTAGATATGGTGTTAAGCAAAGGAATGCAGAAGGTGAGATTGTGGTGGAGTTTGCAAAAAGGATGGACATGGCTGTGGTGAACATGTATTTTAACAAGACAGAGGAGCATAGAGTGACATACAAGAGTGGAGGAGGATGCACCAAGGTGGATTATCTCCTATGCAGAAGGGCCTGTTTGAATGAAATTGGAGACTGTAAAGTGGTGACAGGGGAAAGTGTAGCTAGACAGCATGAAATGTTGGTCTGTGGGTTGACGTTAATGATCAAGAAGAGGAGGAGGAGTGTGAGGGCAGCACCAAGGATCAAATGGTGGAAACTGAAAAAGTGTGATTGTGAGGTTGAGCTTAGGGAAGAGTTAAGAAAGGCAGTGGTTGGCAGTGAAGAGTTACCAAATATCTGGGTAACTACAGCAGAGCTAGTAAGGGAGATGATTAGAAGGGTGATTGGTGTGACATCTGGACAGAGGAAGGACAAGGAGACCTGGTGATAGAATGAAGAATTACAGGGGAGTATACAGTGAAAGAGGTTGGTGAAGAAGAAGTGGGATTGTCAGAGAGATGAAGAAGGTAGACAGTAATATAAGGAGATGAGGTGCATGACAAAGACTGAGGTGGTGAAGGCTAAGGATGAGGTATATGAAGGGTTATATGAAGGTTGGACACTAAGTATGGAAAATAGGACCTATACCAATTGGCTAGACAGAGGGACTGATCTAGAAAGGATGTGCAGCAGATAAGAGCAATAAAGGATAATGAGGGAAACATACTCACAAGCAAGAAGAGTGTGTTTAGCAGATGGAAGTAGTACTTTGAGGGGCTGTTAAATGCAGAGAATGAGAGAGAGAGAGAGAAGGTTGGATGACATGGGTATGGTGAATCAGGAAGTGCAATGGATTAGCAAGGAGGAAGTAAGGATACATATGAAGAGGATTAAGAATGGAAAGGCTGTTGGTCCAGATGACATACCTGTGGAAGCGTGGAGGTGTTTAGGAGAAAAAGCAGTGGTCTTTTTAACCAGATTGTTTAATGTAATCTTGGAAAGTGAGAGAATGCATGAAGAATGTAGAAAAAGTGTATGGGCATCTATTATAAGAATAAGGGTGATGTGCAGATCTGTAGTGACTACAGAAGGATAACATTGATCAGTCACAGCATGAAGTTATGGGAAAGAGTAGTGGAAGCTAGGTTAAGAAGGGAGGTGAGGATTAGTGATCAGCAGTATGGTTTCATGCCGGGATAGAGCATTACAGAGGTGATGTTTGCTCTGAGAGTGTTGATGGAGATGTACAAAGAAGGTTGGAAGGAGATGAGTTGTGTCTTTATGGACTTAGAGAAATCATATGACAGGGTGCCGAGAGGGGAGTTGTGGTATTGTATGAGGGAGTCAGGAGTAGCAGAGGAATCTGTAAGAATGCTGCAAGATATGTACAAGGGTAGTGTGACAGTGGTGAGTTCTACAGTGGGACTGCCAGGTGCATTTAAGGTTGAGGTGGATTACATCAGGGATCAGCTCTGAGCCCTTTCTTACTTGCAGTGGTGATGGATGGTTCATAAGACAAGATCAGATAGGAGTCCCCATTGACTGTGATGTTTGCAGATAACATTATGATCTGTAGTGAGAATAGGGAGCAGGTTGAGGAGACCCTGGGGTGGTGGAGATATGCTCCAGATAGGGGAGGAATGATGGTCAGCAAGACTAAGACAGAATATATATGTATATATATATATATAATATGTGTATGAATGGGAGGGCGGACAGAGGAATGGTGAGAATGCAGGAAGTAGAGTTTGCAAAGGTGGAGGAGTTTAAATACTTGGGATCAACAGTTCAGAGTAATGACGACTGTGGGGGAGAGGTGAAGAAGAGAGAACAGGCAGGATGGGGAGGGTGGAGAAGAGTGTCAGGAGTGATTTGTGACAGGCAAGTGCCATTAAGAGTGAAAGGGAAGATCTATAAGAGGGTAGTGAGACCAGCTATGTTATATGGGTTGGAGCCAGTGGCACTGACAAAAAGGCAGGAGTCAGAGATGGATGTGGCAGAGTTAAGGATGTTAAGATTTAAACTGGGTGTGATGAGAGTGGACAATATTAGGAATATGTATGTTAGAGGGTCAGGCCAGATTGGATGGTTTGGAGACAAAGCCAGAGAGTAACAGGATTATGTTTGTTTGGACATGTGCTGAGAAGAAATGCTGAGTATATTGGGAAAAGGATGGTAAGGATGAAGCCGTCAGATAAGAGGAAATGAGGAAGGCCTAAGATAAGGTGTAATGGATGTAGTGATAGAGGACATGCAGGTGGTTGGTGTGACAGAGCAAGATGCAGAGGATAGGAAGAAATGGAGACAGATGATCTGCTGTGGTGACCCCTAATGGGAACAGCCAAAAGAAAGAGAAGGAGATGTTGTAATGTCAGTCTTCACAGGTTGCCAGTGATTTGCCAGACATAACTCTATGAGTAAATGACTACAAATATGAGCCACACATATGGTCAGTGTGCATAACACTGGACAGTTGAATGGTATGAGCTCAGTATATCACATGCAGTTCAACACATACAGCTGCAACAGTATTTCACTATGCAAATACCCTGTATAGGTCCCCCACATTTCTGAGACAAACATGTATATCATAGTTGTATTCACAATTAACATATGGATATCTACGACATCCTAGTAACTGGCCTAGCAGTGGCACAGTCAGTATTGTTCAACACAAACTCCAGTAGTAGTCATATATGAGCCATCCTTTGCTGTGGTGACTCAGGGGCCTGAGCTGTGATCTATGTCACTGCAGACAGACCCATATGCTATGGCCATAGGTTCTGATCAGCAATATATCAGTACAGCAAGTCTTGTTGAGACATATTTGTTGAACTTCCTATTTCCCATTATTACATACCCCTACTACATTCCAATTCATGCTTACTTGTTTGACATACCTTTTTTTCTAAGTATGGTTGGTTGGACTCCAGTATTTGTCATTTGGTTTGTTTGTCTGTCTGACTCTCTCTCTCTCCAAGATGTAAGGTATACATCTGTTTTGCATAGGCACCAGCTTGCCTTTTGTAGGTAATGAGCAGCAGAAGGCCTGCGAACCAATTGGTTTCCCACACTTGCTAACTGCATGCAGAACAGCTGTGGTGTTATTCCTATAGGCAATGGCATGGCAACACACTCCTATAATTGAGTACTTCATGTGGGTGTTGCCCCTTTTCCTTGCCTGTGAGGAGGAATTCATGAAGGTGTGTAAACAACAGCATCACAGAGGGTAGTTGGAAATACCTCTTACAATAAAAACTGTGGAGACAACCCAACAAACTTGGGGAGAATATTCCAGACATAGAGACAAAATGTAAGTATTGCAGTTATACAGTTAAATTAATACTAGTTTTACAGGGTTTGTGTGTACATAGCTTTTCTGAGTGATTTTAAGTCTGGCAGTCTTATGTGGTTGACAAACCCTGTTACACCAGCAACTGTCTCAGTTTATAACAGCAATATTTCACATATGCCGCTGTTTTTGGGCCTCTGTCCCCCAAGTATGTCAGGCTTTGTCCAGATGTCATGCAGTAAGAGGGGTTGGGAGGGTGGCCTAATGGCTAAGGTGTTTGCCTTACAAACACAAGGTACAGGGTTTGAATCTCACAGGGGATAACTGGCTAGGCTTAAAATGGCTCACAAGGGCAGTTAGCCTAGTACTAGCCTATGAACCTATGAACTGTAGGGCTATCCGCAGAATGGCCATATTTTGGATTGTCATGTTTGGTGTGTTCCTCAGACATTTTTTTTTATGAAAAACCAGTAGCATACTGTGGGGACTGCAGTCAGAATATGGTATCATCCATTTGTGTTTCTGACTTCATATCCCCAGAAAATATATGTTACAACAAACCCTGTTACACCAGCAACTGTCTCAGTTTATAACAGCAATATTTCACATATGCCGCTGTTTTTGGGCCTCTGTCCCCCAAGTATGTCAGGCTTTGTCCAGATGTCATGCAGTAAGAGGTTGATAGGTAGGGTATATAATTATTTAGTGCCTTCATTCCAGATACCATCCGCCATGGTGTGCAGCAGTTAGCATTGCTGCCTCACAGCAAGAAGTTCTCCGGTTCGATCCTTGGCTGGGGTGCCTTCTGTGCGGAGTCTACATGTCCTCCCTATGGTCGCGTGGGTTTCCTCTGGCTTCTCCGGTTTCCTCCCACATCCCAAAGATATGCTGTAGGTGGATTGGACACTCTAAATTGGCCTTAGGTATGAGTGTGTGCATATGTGTGCCTTCTGTAGAAGGCTGGGTGCTGGGATGGCAGCTCAACACTGTAAAAAAAAAACTCCACTGCCAATCATGAGTGGACAGGTGATCCGCTGTGGTGGCCCCTAACCAGGAAAAGCTGAAAGAAGAAGAAGAAGATTCCAGATACCATTCCAGTGATGTATCAGAATGCCAGACATGCTATGTGTAAGACTCCTTATATATGAGGACAAAGCCTTGACATTCTGTGGGACTCTGAACAGTTGAGACGTCTGTGTATTTCTAGCGATTGTTGACAGAGTGTCAGGACTTTGTAGCAGTGTAGTGTGTCAATGTTATTTAGATTGTCTGGAGGTGAGGTAGATGTATGTGCTATGGCTCCTTTTCTATCTGACTGTGCATGCTGCTCCATTTTCTGGTAGTCCATTGGCTGTATATGTTTGTAAGGGCAGACTGAGACATGTCCCATACCACGGTCAGGCATCATACTACACTGTAAATTGAGCCAGTATATGTAGGGATAGTGTGTGAGTGGGAAACATGATGAGTTGTTTTGGTTCACACAGTCCTTATCCTCTACTGTTCATTTGGCTTAACAGTATGTCACTGTGACTGTGGTGAAATTGGTTTTGGGTATGCACTTTCACACTGGTGTCTGTTTTTCAGTGCTGTTACATCCCTGTTGTGCCTGATATATTTTCAAATACATGTGTAGTTCCCCATAGTGGATTTGGGATAGTGTTGTGTCAGTCTGACTGTAGTTTGGATGGTGCTTGGTGACATGCTTAGCAGCTGAGTGTAGTTTCCTTAATGTGATTTTATGGCCAGATATTTGTAGGATGTACTGTTGCTTGCCCCCCATACGTGTTGTGTATTTCTGACACATCAGTGGGATGATGTAAGGATTTAAGTCACTAACTAGGGAGAAGTAATTGAGTGTTGGACTTGTGCTATTTCAGTCAATATATGTTAGAACAGACAGGAGGGTGTTACTGCAGCAACTGTGTCAGCTTATCTACTACAATATTTCAGATATGTCTGTATTTTCATGGCTCCCCCCCCCCACTTTGTCAGGCTTGGTCCAGATTTGTTGCACCCAGGGGTTCTGAGCCTGCCTCTCAAATGGCTGGATTGTTTCAGAATATCCAGGTTTATTGCTCATATTTCTGGTCTGTTCCACAGATTCATTATGTTTATTTAACAGGTAAATCACTGTGATGATCTGAGGATTTCTGTCAGTAAATGATGACATACATTTCAGTTTCAGAACTCACATCCTTCAGAACATGTATGCTAGAAGAAACCCTGCCAATCTGGCAACATCCTACATTTATAAGAGAAATATTTAAAATATGTCACTAGTTTTGGCCCATTGTCCCCCCATTTGGACAGCCTTTGGCCAGATTTCTTACACTATGAGGTTGAGAGGTATGGTTCTGAGGTATGACTTCACTGCATGTTATGAGTATATATATATATATATATATATATATATATATATATATATATATATATATATATATATATATTATGTGTATAGCTCTATTTATATTATGTATATATTTTCCATATATAAGCATCTCCATACATATATACATGTGTATATGTATATATACAAAACCTGACTGGTTCTACAGAATCTTTTCCCTACTGTTGAATGACTCTACTGCATGATAAGGTTAAAAAAGCACCAGCACTCCCTACAGCTTACATGAGGCAGTGGTGCATTGCTCTGGCTATAGTGTGCAGGGTCCTAGGTTTGAGGCTTGGTAGAGCTTGCTATTTTGTTTCTAGGCCGAACAGTGGCTGATGGAAACAGAGTGATTATAGGAGTTTTAAGCAGTTATAAATGGGGTTGTGTGGGTTTGTGTGATGTTAAGTGATGCTAACATAAGGATAACTGCGCAGATGCTTAATCTTTGTTGGCTTCACTTAGCATCACGCAAACTCACTTACGCCCACTTACACCCATGCTAATTTCTTTAAAAGAAAAAATAAAAGGGATGATAGGAAAGTGGTGAAAAAGGGGATCACAGAGCGAAAAACAATATGAAAAATAGCTAGGGATGGGCAGGACGGGTGTAGGGAAGTTCCATAGCTGTCCATTTGTCATACAGCAACAGCTGTATATTTGTACAGAATATGGAGGTGAATTTGGACACTAAAACCCCATAGAGAGGACTGAGGACAACAGAAATGTGTTGGCAAGCTAGTTGGACCAGATTACATGTGTCCAGTGGACATGTGTGCGAAATGGGCAGTTATGTATGGGCGATATTTTTTTGGGGACAGATGCCCATTTTTTTTTAAGCTGAGAGTGGGATGTTGGGGAAGGATTGTAGGTATGTCTAGGTAGGTAGGTTGGGTAGGGAGACAAACAAGACAGACAAGACAGCAGACAGTGGTGGTATATGACACATGAGGGGGTAAACACATTTGATGGAGAGGGAGGTTGGGAATCTGAAGTCCATGGGCCCCCATATGGTTACAGTGAGACTGAGATCCCCACCCATGGGCAGTCACCACTGCACCTTCACTGCCCCAGAGGTGACTGTGCTGAGGGCTGGACAGGAGGGGTGGCCTGCCCCTTCAGGTGTGCCAGGTGGCCCTCAATCTGGCTCAGCTGCTCTCCAAACTCAGATTGAAGGGTGTTGTGCATCAAATCTCAAACCTGAGTGCTGGTGACAATCTCCTGTCCGAGCTCACTCCCAGTTAGGGGAACGGGCCCCTTCACCTGCAGCGGTTCCATCCGAAGGTGGTGCAGGACTAGCAGACGAGGTAGATCTGGGTTGGGTCCCAGACATGCTCAGGCCTGCTGCCATGGCCAGATGAGGTGGGACAGGTGGATCCACTGGGATCTGCCTTCCCAAACGCGCTATGGTTTTGAGGTTTTATAAAATATGTTGGTTAGTCATTAACAACACATTTCAAGATTAGTTATAACAGCATGCATGGGTGTTCTAATTAACCCCATAAAACAGATTTTAAACAGTTGCATAGCAAACAGAACACATGCATAAATGGAACAACAATATGCATCGTAACAGCATGCCAGTAACACTGACGGCAACAGGCCACCAACAATGGTATTTGAATAACATATGTTAACATGCAAGCAATCAAACATATTAACAATAACATAACACAAGCCCCAACATTAGGGTTGGAGCACGAGATACCCATAGTATATGAGAAATAATTATTGATGCAGATGGGGGGGGTATTCATTAACAACTGATTATGTTTCTATTTTCCACAACAGTACTGCTCAATACTCTACGGGTCTGACCTCACTTTACATCTACTTATGGCCATAACTTCTGTAGTACAAACATACCTATTAAACTCTCAGCCTGGAATGGTATGAGGCAAACTGTGATAACTCTGGGTACATGACTAGAGGGGACTTGTACATGTCAGGGTTACATATCTGCCACAGGAGGGGTACCCTGAACTGCTCTTATGTGAGTGTGCTACTGGCATACATCAACTGGTTTCCTATCTGTATCCAGGATTATTTATAGCAGTGACCACTAGCCATGACAGTGTGACACTTGAGAGACATGTATCGGAAACATACCTTTCAACATCTTAGAGCATGATATCTGGACAAAGCCATACATAAGAGTGGGACAAAGGCCCATAAATGTGGATGATTTTTAGATAGTGCTCTTACAAACTTAGAAAGTTGATAAAATAATGAGTTTTGCATTTGCATGGCTTTTCTGATGGGTATGACATCTAACACTTGTATGTCTATCATTATTTTCTGACTTCAGTCTATAATGGTTTGCCACTGATTTTCCATGATGCCATTATTTTATGTAAAATGGACCACAAATCTGAGACAAATATCTGGACATTCAGTGAATATCTGTACAGTTGAGAGGTATGATTTGGGAAGAATGCATATTGTATGTACCTACCCTGCTGACATTTGCAGGCATTTGGTAGGACAATTGAACAGTTGTACTCAGTTTATCAGTACACCCTTCATACAGCTACTGGCAACATTTACTTACCTGTAAAACCTATGGGGAAAATATCTGTTAACACTACCTGACTGTTTTTACATTTATTCCTGAGTTCTTGTGTGTAGATATGCACACATCTTAGTACCACTCACTGGATTTGAACCATGTCTGGGTGTGCAAAAGTAACAACTAAACTATTTACCATCACACTGAGCTATTGGGGAAATGCTGCTTCATGTTTTGATGGTTTCTTCCTAATAGTATGTTGGTTATACAGTCTGAACTTGTAATTCTGTGATGCATGCAGGACAGATAGTTATTGTACTGTGCATTACTTATTTGGATTACAATAACCTGGAAAGCAAAGGTTAACACAATGCAATGCTGCATGGTACACACATTAATACTTTCCATATTACTATTCAGGGGTCAGAGCTTAGTGCAGTAAATATTTCTCATTTCATTTATATCTCATTTTACAGCTACACCATCTACGGTTTCTCCTAACAGCTTGTTCACAGATGCACCTCAGTTAATGTGTGCTTTTACAGCCATATGTGCTGTGAAGAACCTGTATACATTCTGTATAAGTCTACAACAATATACCAGAATAAACACAACAGTTATTTAAAGGTCTTTAGTGTACTTCAGTATTCATCAGTCATACTTTTTTATTTATTCAGTTCACACAGTAACAGTATACCTACTAGAAGTAAGAAATGTACTCCTTCTTAGCTATTTTGCAAAATACTGCAAAATAGATTTGTATTCACCAGCCTGTCGGTGCAGCCTCAGCAGTCTGTCACCATGGGCTTCCATGTTCACAGCCCTCTCTGCTGCAACTGTAGGGGAGAAAAACATACATTATGCATATCTGTCTATCATATTCTCAGGCTATTATATTCTCATGCTATTATTTTCTAAAAACTACTTGATAGTGATACTTACACACTACTGGAGCATTCTGGGCCTGTCCATCTTGGATCCACTGGTCCAAGAGTGCCCCCTTCCTATACTTTAGGTCGGCATAGTGGTGCCATACCTGCTCACAAGTCTGGGGTATGCCAGTAGCACTGTTGAGGTCACATGTGAGATGGTTCCAGGCCTCTGCTTTGTATTGGGAGCCCTTGTACTGGCCCTGCAGCAGTCTCTCCTCATTGTTTTTAACTAGGAGTCCAACCATGACCCTGGACTCCTGAATGCTCCAGTGTTGCGCCCGAAAGTACACTCCCTCTCCTACGCCAGCCATTGTATCTGCATAGATGGACTATAACAGATTATGGCTGTATTCCCACCTGTGCTGTTTAAATAGTGCAATATTCCCACCCTTTGCTATCATTGGGCCATTTTGAAAAGGTTAAGCTCCACTAAGCAGTGTACAAATCCAGTAAGCCAGTTTTAACAATGCTTAAAGGGGAAATTGTTCAGCAGTGTTTAACAGTGCACAAATCCACTTAGCTGAGCTACCTGCTGCTTAGCATTCACGTTTTAGCAACGGTTACACTTCTTAAGCATAGCTGAGCATGGCTAACCATTGCTCACTTTTCATTTTTTAAATATGTCAGAGGACTGACTTCATTTATTAGGTGTATATGATATACTTTACATGACATCCCTCTATGTGCTTTCCTTACATTGGCAAGGGGTATGACTATGCTGTATGGGGCACTTGTGTGTACATGGGTGGTTTCACATGTTATACACACTCACACTTACATTGTACACCAGCTACACTACCCTGGTTGACAAAAAACAGTTGCTATATAATTTAAGTTTGCAAAAATAATTTTAATGCTACTGTCCATTATGAAAATAAGTTGCCTGTTTTGGTAAGTAAACCATGAACACCTGCATGTAAAGCCAGGATTCTAACCACTACACTATCACAGCTTGGAAATCTTATCTATATATTTGTATTTATCCCCTATGGGATTTTTAAGCTATGGTAAGGGAAAAGCCATAACGCACACACCCACTTAGCTGCACTTAAACATTCCTTAGCCTAGGAAAAAAAAAATATAATATTATTATTATATTATTATGCTATATAAGTAAGAATTGTGGTGTTCTGACAAATCATTGAGGACTGTAATTGGGAAATAATGGCATACATTTGGCTTTCAGGCTTCTATCCTTTAGAGATTCCTGCTAATACATATCCTGTTTTCTATCAACTTTTTTAGTGTGTGAGGGCAATTTTCATTAGTGTCCCTATTTTTTATTGTTTTTTCCCCCCATTATTTGTGCCTTTGTCCACATGGACTGCTGTCAGGGAATATTGGCATACATTTCCTTTCCGATTTCTACCCTTCGGTAATTCATGCTAATGCATGACCTGTTTTCTATCAACTTTCTAGGTTTGTGAGGACAGTATGTATGATGTGTCCCTTTTCAGGAATTTATCCCCAATTACTTGCGCATTTGTACAAATTTCCTGCTTTAGCAGGTTGCGGAGGTGTCATATGGCAGTTTTGCAAAGCAGGGGTATGTCACAGAACCTGTCACACACACCCTGCATTGCTTTCCTGATGCCATGTGTATTTCACAGTGTGCAGACACTGAAATGATCATTTTTTTTAATTTCAGTGTCCACGGACACTGAAATACTGGCATAATATTAGAGTAATTCTCTAATATTATGCCAGATCCTATTAGAGAATGACACGTTTTGAGTGCAGGGGGCATGTTCTATGTCTGTGAACTACTTGATTATACCCCTTGCACTCGTTCATGGTTCATGTCCATTTAGGTTGAACAGCAGTGTGCCTTCGTGAATATGCAAGGCACGCTGCTGTGCTATATGGACATGAACCACTCAGTGCAAGAATACTGCTATTCCTTCAAAGAGTTTATTGAATCCCAGGGAATGTTTTTATCTTTCTCTCTCTCTCTCTCTCTCTCTCTCGTTATTTATTTTTGATAAACTTGCATATGTTTTGTTAACCAGATTCACTCTACTATGAATAGGTTTATTTTCTGAAAGCTTCTGAGGGTAAAAGCTCAAAAAATGTTGCATTGTACACAATTAAAAAAGCAACTATAAACCATATCAGACTTGCTTAATATGCAGGATACATAGTTCATAAATAGCCAAATGTTAAATAACCTAGTAAATAGTTTGGTGTCTGGTCAGATCTGGAGAATTTATTGTAACTTTAGTCAAATGGCAATAAGGAACTTTAACTTTATTTATCTCTCTCCCATCTTTTTTCTTTTTAAATATAAGTCACTGAATATTTGCTCCTCACTTAATGTACAATTATATGTTTTAGAGCTTCAAGGGATATTTTTCATTATTGTATAACATTATCATCCCATTTCTGTAAAATTCATAGGAAAAATCTACCTAACCTAACACTTCTTAGTTTGGATGTAGACTACTACTGTGCAATGACTTTTGTAATGCATTAGATTGGCAACATGAGTGATTAACATATACGTAGAATAAAATACATTGAGTTCCCACATATTCTTCCTACATAACAATCTCTCCCTTATGTTTTTTTTGTTTTGTTTTGTTAATAATCAAAGCATATCCCTGTTCCTGTTATACAGTGTACATAATAATATAAACATGGGGAAGGAGCATACAGGAAATTTATTTGCAGGAACAAACTGGACAAATAACAGCTCCATGATGCTTAGTTATATGAGAAAACCTCCCAACACTAACAGAATAGTCTATCAAGTAAGTTCACTGCCACACCTGCCATCAGATAATTAGATACATAAGAATAACAATAAATAAATGAACAGACAAAATCATATTGAATAAGCAGAATGTTTCTTAAAACTAAATCCTGCTAAGTTAATTACTTAGCGACTGAAAAAAACAATGCACCATCTTGAAATGGACCATGGGCAAAGCAGTGTTCAAGTATACAGATAAAACAATCACAGGAACTCCAGGTAAACAACAGTAAGCTAGACAAATTGTGTTTAATAGCATTTTACTATACTGGACATCAACTAAAAACATTATTAAATTTAACAGGGTGGAGCTTTAAAGCTGCAAAATAATTTCACATTGCAGTTCTTAAATGCAGCATATTTACGGCTACAGTGTAAAACCATGATCAAAATAATACAGTTCAGAAGAATGATTTAAGGAACATCCTATACAAAATGCAAGTAAGAGACACTTAGCTAAAGAAAAGTTGAAATGTAAACTACTTAAAATATTATTAAACACAGATCAAAGTATAGATCTTGAGTATTATGAGAATTAACAGTGAAGAAATTAATCCTTCAGTTTTTGAACCCTGTTCTTCTTTATGTGATTTGAAGGAGGTAAAATGATGATCCAGTAAAATCTGTTTAGATTTCCTATTTATATCCTTTGCATATTCTGTGCCTGCTTCAGCTATTAAGATGTACAGTTGTTCAAATTTCATGATTAGTTTATCCAAGAATTTTTTTTACCTTTCTGATGTTACTGGCTCAGCATCCCAGTGCTCCTTGTCCATACTAGTTCTGCCTGACAATCTCTTTACCCCTGACGTGCTGTGGTGTGCTAGAGCTAGTTGTGGATCCTGTGGGTATCTCAGGGGCTCAGCCATCTCTGCTTCTGTCTGTTTTTTTTTTCTTTATGCCCTAACAACGCCTCTCTTCTTAATGATGTGGTTGCACCCAAGGTCAAGGAATGCAATAAAGATGGTTTGTCATATTTCTCTGCTTCTGCAGCAGTTTAGCCAGATCTGACCCAACTTCCTCTTTGGATGACACCTCTTCCCAATGACATCCCCAGCATGACAGGCATGCCAATCCTTCCCTGCCATTCTGTTAGTGACCAGTTCACAGGGGTCATAGTCAAGGCTTTATTTTTCTATGCCACTGGAGTGGCTGTTTATCCAAACACATGAATATTTTTAATACTGCTAAAGTTGATCTTATAGCTTTTTCTGTGTATCATATGAAACACAATGTAATTGATTTCTTTGGGCTTGAATAAGGGTCATCTTGCATGTCAGCCAATATTTATTATCAAAACAAATTATAGTGCCTTTATATTGTGTTAGTCCTAATCTAACAGTGCATTAACCAAGAAAATGTGTATTTTTTCTGTTTTGGACACAGCACAATAGACTAAACAAAATGAAAGATATTCTGTTGTTGCAACCTATTACTATTACAGAAATTAACAAAATGTAAACACAACCGGCTCACATAGTGCTGATCCTGCATTGGGGGCCACAAGTACAATATCCTTTAAAGTTGTAGAAAGCCAAGCAAACTTGTGTTTAAACCAGAAAAAAATCATAAAGTAATCCCATTGCTATGTTAAACTAACATTTCTTTATTAAATATATCAAAAGAAAATATTCAGACTCCAGTTTAATCTAAATGATCTGACTGTGAGAAAATAAAAGCATTTTAACAGACTTTAGATCAAAAGCTTTTCCACCAAGAAGACTGAAATATACAGTTAAGAATGTTTTCTTATATTTAACATTTTCCCAGACAACATATTGAATCTGAAAATATTTCAGCGCATAGCTGTGCACTAACACATTACTTGTTCTTTGCATTTCATTTGTGGTTTACCCTCTCTCTCCATACTGTAGAGTGCTTTCATTAAAATGTGTATCAACAGTCATTTAAACATCTCTTTCATGCATTTTGCTTTCTTACAGTGTTATTTCTTAAATTATACTGAATTTAATATGTTACAAATGTTAAATACAAAAACACAAAAAAATCAAAGCAATGAATAATATAGCTTTTATGCAATGAAACTTCATCACATGAAATTTTCATTATGTAAACGATTTTATACCCTGATAAGCAGTCAGTGAAAGTGAAATTTTACTTTAATGAAAATGCAATGAACATGGATATCTTTTTTGAAACTTTTATTTCTTCATATGCTCAAACTTTAATTGTAAGTATTGATTTGAAATGGTGTTTAGTACCACTGTTCAAAAAAGTTTTTTTCAAACAGAGGCTATGACAAGAAAGTACATTTTGTTCTCAGGAGCTATTACCTTAGCACTTTAATTCTGCCTTGTTACAGTTAGTGAAAAAAAAATTAAGTTACATATCATATGAAAAGCTATCCAGACACTGCACATTTCTGGAGCAGAATAATTTTACACTTGATAATCCCTTGTTCATTAAGTACTATGTTTGACCTTTTCAGTAATCAGTACTTATATTAACTTTTAGCTATATTAAATTTGTAGCATGGAATCTTGTTATCCTTATCATTTTCAACATTTGAAAAATGTCTTTAGAATTTATTTTAGGAGCATTCTGATCACTGTCTGTAATACGTTTCTTTAACAGAGAATTAATATTCATTTACTGCTGGAACTGATCTTAATTTATACACACACACAAAAATTTCTTTGACATATTCATCTGATCTAATAACACAGAAGTTTAACTGTAGTCTCTTCCACAGTAATAAACACATACAGAAAAAAAAAAACAGAGACTTTTATCTCCTGTATACCCAGCCTTTAATTCAGCTGGAGAATAATACAAATGGCATACTATTTTTAATCTGGAAATGTCACCTGTCAAGGTTACCTACTGACACATCTCTTCTTTATATATGATGAAATTCCTCAAAGCCTTTATGCTCTTCAAGACTGTACCTCATATAGCATATCTTTGAGAGAACCACTGTTAACCAATGATGCATAAATTCATAGAGTTTACAAAGCATAGCCAGCCCATCCATTATAATTTGCTTGTCAATATCTGTCATCAATGGGCACATTCTGCTTTTAGGAGAGCAAAATAAATCACATCCAGGTGGAATTATGGGCATCATCCAATGATCAAGGTTTACATTAAAGGAACTGAGATTATTATCTCTTTTTGTGGGTAATAGAAGATTATTCCAGTGATGAGGGAAGTATTAAGTGATACATGTATCCCTCCAGCACGCCTTACTTATTTGCTAATGAAAACTAAATTACTTATCTGGACAGTTTGAGGAGGCATTTATTTCATGGAGATATAGGAGGTACAAGAGATCAAGGAGAGCTGCATCCTTAATGATGATACAAAATGCTAGAAATAAATCATCTTGCATGAGCCTATAAGAGACAGACTACACCGTGGTAATTATGAGTCTTTAGTCTAGTGACATTTTAGTAACAAACTTTTGAAGTCATTTTAGATGTTTAATGTGTTTGGATAAATGCATACTAAAAGGGAATTACATTCTATAATTAGTTTGATCAAGATAGAATATAAATGGATGATAACTTCATTAGATCTGGATGAGATACCTTAAGTTATTAATTAGTCCAGGTAAAGGGATTTTCTGAGCATTGCTATATGATGGTCAATGTTCAGGAAGTTGTTTACAATGGTGCCAGGATCTCTCAAAGCCACATCAGTCTGAAGAGGATTGCTGTCTGTACTGCAAGCTGTTATTCTGATAGGTTTATCAAAATGTATTGATTTATTTATTTATCTTTGTTTACCAGGAATGTCTGACTGGATAATATCCATTGTCAGTGGAGGCCTGGGATAAAAGCTCCATTTGTTTACATTGCATTATACTTAGTTCCAGTTAAACACAGAGTAGCTACATTTCTATTTACATTTATACACATATAGTAGTCACACATGCAGTACTTGCCAAACTTTCAATGATAAACTTCTTTGCATTTGATGTAAGTCTGTTTCTAATACAGCATTGATTTCTATGCTTTAGCCCATGGTGTAGCAACACAGTACTGGATACTGAGTAGATGATAACACCCATCTTGTAGTTGTCAACAAATTTAGTTAGTCATACATCTTGGTTATTGTTTTGGAGATCAGAGAAGTTGACAACAAAGACATAGGAGTCAAGTACTGAGCACTAAGGAATACTATTGGTCACAGTTTTGCTTTCTGAGTGTACATTGACTTGCAAATCCAATGGTTTCACTAAACTACATTCTAGGAGAACTATTCAAGTTTGCATAAACATAAGACATCTGAAAATATTAGAATTAGGCAGACCACATCTCACTAGATCCAAGAAGAAATATAAATAAGGAAGGCATTTCAGAATTATCTACCAAATTTCCAGGTAATGTTACTTACTATGAATAATTATTGTGCACCAGTGTTCAAAGATGTTAAAATAAATAATGGGATTATGCTAGAAGACCGCAGAAAGATAAAACAGCAGATATACACTATAAAATATCCCATTCTTCAATAGATACACTGCCATTATCAGAAACATTTTCTTTCTCAAGACACTAATCAAACTTGTGATAGGAAAAGACTGATCAGGATGTTTAGGAAATTTGTTTAAACTTTTTATGGGATCCATGAGCACCTCATATTTTTTGTTTATATTTTTTATTAGGACTCCTGAACACATTAGATTTCGAGACAAAAATTAATACTCATTACATATACCTCTTCTTCTTCTCTTTCGGCTGTTCCCATTAGGGTTCACCACAGCAGATCATCTGTTTCCATTTCTTCCTGTCCTCTGCATATTGCTCTGTCACACCAACCACCTGCATGTCCTCTATCACCACATCCATACACCTTATCTTAGGCCTTCCTCCTTTCCTCTTACCTGGCAGCTCCATCCTTAGCATCCTTTTCCCAATATACCCAACATCCCCCCTCAGCACATATCCAAGCCAACGCAATCTCGCCTCTTTGACTTTTACCGTCCAACCTGAGCTGACCCTCTAATATACTGATTCCTAATCCTGTCCATCCTTGTCACACCCAGTGCAAATCTTAACATCGTTAACTTTGCCACTTCCAGCTCTGACTCTTGCCTTTTTGCCAATGCCACCTTCTCCAACCCATACAACATAGCTGGTATCACTACTCTCTTGTAGACCTTCCCTTTCATTCTTACTGGTACCCGTCTATCACAAATCACTCATGACACTCTTCTCCACCCATTCCACCCTGCCTGTACTCTCTTCTTCACCTCTCTTCCACACTCACCATTACTCTGAACTGTTGATCCAAAGTACTTAAACTCATCCACCTTCGCCAACTCTACTCCCTGCATCCTCACCATTCCTCTAGCCTCCCTCTCATTCACACACACATATTCTTAGTCCTGCTGACCTTCATTCCTCTCCTCTCTACAGCATATATCCACCTCTCCAGGGTCTCCTCAACCTGGTCCCTACTCTCACTACAGATCACAATGTCATCTGCAAACATCATAGTCCATGGGGCCTCCTCTCTGATCTCATCTGTCAACCTGTCAATCACCATTGCAAATAAGAAAGGGCTCAGAGCTGATCCTTGATGTAATCCCACCTCCACCTTAAACGCATCTGTCACTCCCACTGCAGACTTCACCACTGTCACACTACCCTCATACATATCCTGTACCACCCTTACATACTTCTCTGCCACTCCTGACTTCCTCATACAATACCACAACTCCTCTCTAGGCATCCTATTATATGCTTTCTCCAACTCCACAAAGACACAATGCAACTCCTTCTGACCTTCTCTATATTTATCCATCAACACTCTCAGAGCAAACATCGCATCTGTAGTGCTCCTTCCCGGCATGGAACCATACTGCTTATTACTAATCATCACCTCCCTTCTTAACCTAGCTTCTACCACTCTTTCCCATAACTTCAAGCTGTGACTGATCAGTTTTATCCCTCTATAGTTACTACAGCTCTGCACATCACCCTTATTTTTAAAAATAGGTACCAAAACACTTTTTCTCAACTCCTCAGGCATCCTCTGACTTTCCAAGATTTTATTAAACAATCTGGTTACAAACTCCACTGCCATTTCTCCTAAACACCTCCATGCTTCTACTGACATATCATCTGGACCAACAGCCTTTCCATTCTTCATCCTCTTCATAGCTGTCCGTACTTCCTCCTTGCTAATCTGTTTCACTTCCTGATTCACTATCCCCACATCACCGAATCTTCTCTCTCATTCTCTTCATTCATCAGCCCTTCAAAGTACTCTTTCCATCTGCTCAACACACTCTCCTCACTTGTGAGTATGTTTCCCACACTATCCTTTATCACCCTTACCTGCTGCACATCTTTTCCAGCTCGGTCCCTCTGTCTAGCCAATTGGTACAGGTCCTTTTCTTCCTCTTTAGTGTCCAACCTTTCATACAACTTTCCATATGCCTTATCCTGAGCCTTCTGCAACTCTCTCTTTGCCATGCTCCTCATCTCCTTATACTCCTGTCTACTTTCTTCATCTCTCTGACAATCCCACTTCTTTGCCAGCCTCTTCCTCTGTATACTCTCCTGTACTTCCTCATTCCACTACCAGCTCTCCTTGTCCTCTATCCTCTGTCCAGATGTCATACCAAGCACCTTTCTAGTTGTCTCCCTTACCATCTCTGCTGTAGTTACCCAGCTATTTGGTAACTCTTCACTGCCCCCCAGTGCCTGTTTTAACTATTCCATGAACTCCACCTCACAATCACCCTTTTTCAACTTCCACAATTTGATCCTTGGCACTGCTCTCACACTTGTCCTCCTCTTCTTGATCATCAACGTCATCCTACAAACCACCATTCTATACTGCCTAGCTACACTTTCCCCTTTCACCACTTTACAGTCTCCAATCTCCTTCAGACTGGCCCTCCCGCATAGAATATAATCAAACTGTGTGTATTTTCCTCCACTCTTGTATGTCACCCTATGCTCCTCCCTCTTTTTAAAATACATATTCACCACAGCCATGTCCATCCTTTTTGCAAAATCCACTACCATTTGACCTTCTGCATTCCTCTCCTTAACACCATACCTGGCCATCACTTCCTCATCCCCTCTATTCCCTTCACCAACATGCCCATTGAAGTCCACTCCAATCACCAGTGTCTCACCCATGGGTACACTCACCACCACTTCATCCATCTCACTCCGAATTTTCTCTTTCTCATCCATCGCACACCCAACTTGCGGAGCGCATGCACTAACAACATTCATCATTACACCATCAATTTCCAGCTTCATAAACATTAATCTGTCTGACACTCTTTTCACCTCCAAAACCCTCTTGGCATACTGTTCCTTCAGGATAATTCCTACCCCATTTCTCCTCCCATTCACACCATGATACAACAATTTAAACCCACCTCCTATACACCTAGCCTTACTCCTCTTCCATCTGGTCTCTTGCACACACAATATATCAACCTTCCTTCTCTCCATCATATCAGCTAGCTCTCTCCCTATACCAGTCATACTGCCAACATGCAAAGTTCCTACCCTCACTACTACACTACTAACCTTCATCCTCTCTTTCTGCTTTTGGGCATGCTTTCTCCCTCTTCTTCCCTTTGGCCAACAGTAGCCCAATTTCCGCCAGCACCCTGTTGGCTAACAGTACTGGTGACGGTTGTTGTTAACCCAAGCCTCGACTGATCCAGTATGAAAATCTGTATTGTTGTCCACATATGTTATTTGGCAGAGGTTTTACACCAGATGCCCTTCCTGACGTAACCCTCCCCATTTATCCGGGCTTGGGACCGGCATGAAGAAATGCACTGGCTTGTGCATCCGCAGTGGCTGGGTTAGTCATTACATATAACTGAGGATTATGTATACCTGAGGATGCAAAATGCTAAAACAGATGTGAATTATTAATGTATCCATCATCATTATAGTCGTCATCCTATTTTGACACTGACAAAAATGTTAGTCTTTGCCAGGAGTCATAATTTCCTTAGTTGCAAAGACACAGGAATAATATAGTATGGTTATCAAAGTAATGGCTTATACTAAAAAATTACTCTGTAGCAAGATTAGGGCAGAGCCACTTCCAGCACTAGGTGACCTAGGCAGTCACCTAAAGCCCATTGGCTTGGAGGGGTCTCCTGCTGGCTGGACTAGGGCACACACTGGCTTGGGAGGGGCTGCCACAACATTTAGTTTTTAATAAAAAAATGATTTCTTCTTTAAGAGCATTCATCCTTTTTTTAACAGAATAAACACACTTTGGCCTTTGCATCCCTGCAAGTGTTGATTCACACACATCCTGCTATTGCTTTTCTGTGTCTGTATGTGTGAAATTTTAAACAACATATGGATGACAGGTTAGTTTGCTCAGAAACAAATCCTGTACCTTAGTTATAGGAAACATGAGCCTGAATCCTATACATCCATTACCAGAGCACTCAAAGTGCATTTTCAAGGGAATGAGGTTCAGTTCAATTTCAAGGAATTGAGAGCTTCAGTGTATTTTAAAGAAATTGTGAGCTTGGGTGCATTTTCAAAGAATTGTGAGCTTCCAAGGAAGAGAAGTTTAATGCAGCTCATGCTAAGTCTAGTTCAATATGCAATGGTTTTGTTTAGCAAATGGTCATCATTGTCTGTGCTATTGAATTTGAAAGCAATGTTAGCAACACAACAGATAGCATACTTGCTTTGATGGAGAAGCCTATGGGCTCTACTCTCACTCCATGAAGATGGACTGGGGATACTGTGCTGTACTTTAAAAAAAAAGGGGGGGGGGGTGGAGTGCTGCAGTCCTGAGTGTGTCCTGCTTTGGTTAGTAACCATGACCCTGTTTTCAGTTTGCGATCCATTCTCTATTGTAATATCACCAGCTTACCATTTTTTAATGTAACCTAACCAGTATATTCTTCAAGGGAAACAGGCCCTGAATTTGTTGACAAAATGCTGAAATATAAAGTTGTTTGCTAGCAGCAACATCTTCGTTAGTTACAGATCTCTTTAACTCATTCACTTCAATGGAGCTCAGGATGTATAGCACTGTAACTTCCAATGGGTGAAGGCTACAACTTTTGACAGAATCACATCCCCTGGGATTCAGCAAGCAGCCATGCAGGAACTGCTCCTGCACAGCATGGCAGCGCACCTTGCATATTCATGAATGCGCACTGCCTGTGCTCTTAAACTAACATGGAGCTGTGTACGAGTGTAGGAGGTGTGTCTGAGAGCAGAGCTCCCACAATGCACATGCCCCTGCACTCCAGAATTGCCTTTTGGCAATTAAAATGAGCAAGAACACTCATAAGACCCCAACACTTCAGGATACCTCTCAACTGTACAGATTTTCACAGAATGTCCACAGTTTTGTCCCATATTTTGGTGTGTTCCTCCTAAAATCTGTACCTGTCTGTAAAATAGCTGAGGATTGAAGTCATTAAATAATGACAAACATTTGAGTTTAAAAGACTCCACATCCATCAGAAAATCCATGTTAATGCAAGACTATCAGAGCAATATTTATAATCTGTCCCTCTATTTGTTCCCCCATCATTTTAGGGTTTGTTGAGATGTTTTGCTCCAAGAGGTTGAGAGGCATGCCCACCATGAAGCAGAAAGCTGATAAAATAACAGGTTTAGCATTAACAGGGATATTCTGAAGGGTACAGATGAAATAACACAACAAACATTTTTTTTTTATAAATGCGATAATGTTTAAGCGTAGCTGCGCAAGTGTGTCCATTGCTTAGCTATGCTTAGTCCAGCTTAAACAGCTGAAGAAGTTAAATAGCAAGAGACATCCACCATAAGCAGTATTGAAATAGTGTAGTGGTTAGAGCATATGCTTTGCAAACAGCTATTCTCGGTTTGAGCCCTACTGTATCCATTTCACATTTTAAATGTGACAACAGTGCATAAACATTTTTTTTTTGTATTACATACTAAATAACATATATTTGTTAACTGGAGTAGTGTATTAGGCCCAGATGTGAGGTGTCAGTGTAATAAAGTGGTGAAATCCCCATATAAACACAAGTGCCTCATACAGTATAGTCACACGTGAATAAATGTAATGAAACCACATTAGGGGATGTCAGGGACAGTGAACAAAGTTATAATATGTAATGAATGATGAATCAATGCCATACAGCAAATCGTCTATAAAATGAAAAATAAGCAATGCTAAGCATTGCACAGCTCTGCTTATCAGGTGTAAGCATTGTGTAAATATAACTGCTAAGCAATGAGTAGCCCAGCTAAATGGATTTGTGCATTGGTAAGCAGTGGTGATCCTACCCCTTTAAACAATGCCAACCTTAGCTAAGCCGGTTTGCCTGTAGCTTAGCTTAGTTCAGCATATTCAAAACCATCCAATCATGGCAAAGGCTGGGACATCAGCCATAATTAAACCCCACAGGCAGGAATACAACTCATAACTGGTTGCATCTTCCTACTGTAGACACCATGGCTGGAGTTGGAGAGGGATTGTGCTTCTGGGCACAGCGCTGAGGCATCCAGGAGTCCAAGGTCATGGTAGGACTCCTGGTAAAAAAAACATGATGAGAGACTGCTGGAGGGCCAGTACCAGGGCTCCCAATATAAAGCAGAAGCCTGGGACCATCTTGCCTGTGACCTCATCAGTATTACTGGTATCCCACGGACTGGTAAGCAGGTCATGCACCACTATGCCAACTTGAAATGGAGGAAGAGAGAGCTCTTGAATCAGTGGATCCAAGAGTCTAGGCAGAGGGGTGATGTCTCTGTAGTGTGCAAGTAGTCATACCAGTAACTGTTTGATAATGTCCAGCCTGTGTATATGATGGATAGGTATGTCTAAATTTTTCTGTATTTCTCTTTCAGCTGCAGCTGAGTGGGCTGTGAATCAGGAGTCCCATGCAAGTAAGCTGCAAAGGCTGCATCTCGAGTAACAATCCTGCTTGTAGTAGTCATACCAAATAAATATAAAAGTAGTAGAAAGTCAACTGCCAGTATAAAAACTGTTTTATGTATGGGTTGTACTGAATAAACCAGGCAATATGACAGTAATAGTCCCATTTTGGTTGTATTTAAATAAAACTGTAACTGCCTGGCAATAAAGATCTAAATCCTGGACTGGTTGTGGTTACTCTGGTATCATATGGCATTTTTAGTGTTGCATTCTCTGAACAGTAATGTTATATTAACCACAGTTAACCACACTGTGCTACATAATAAAAATGTCTAGGAATGTCTTTATAAGACTGTTGTAATCACATGGTCATATCGTACAACCGAGGGAGACTTAGACAGAAAACAGTGAAAAAACAGACAGCAATATCCAAATAGCACGCTTTACTATGACTTAAACTGTTGAATTTTTAGCAGACACAAACCATGGTTCAAATCCTGGGAGTGGTAGTGAGCTGTATGCATAATCATACATCTCAACTGTACATTTTTGTTCAGAATGTCCAGATAATTGGTTCATATTTTCTGCCTGTTATCCTCTCCCTCTGACAAATCACGGGGATGATCTCAGAATTTTAGGCAGCAAATAACGACATACATCTGATTTTCAGACCTCAAAACCTTCAAAAAATGTATATGAAAATAAACCTGTCACTCTAACAACTCAATAAAAGTTTATGAGAACAATATTCAAAATATGTCCCATTTCTACCTCATGTTGTTAAGCTATGACCAGAGTGTGTGCATTAACAGACTGAGAGGTATGTGCATAATATTAACTTGGAATCTGGTAATATGTGTGGAAACATTCAGGTAGTGTTAACAAACATTCCCTCCAGAGGTCTTTCAGATAAGAAAACTGTGCCTGCCAATAAAGATTGAAATCCTGGACTGGTAGTGTTTAGTCTGGTATTGTATTGCATTTTTAGTGTTGCATTCTCTGAATAGTAATGTTGCATTAACCACAGTTACCCACACTCTGCTACATAATAAAAATGTCTAGGAATGTCTGTATAAGACTGTTGTAATTACACAGTCAGATTGTACAACCATGAGAGACTTAAACAGAAAATGCTGAAGAAAAGACAGCATTGTCCAAATAGCACACTGTACTTTGACTTAAATTGTTCTTTTTAGCAGACACAGACATGGTTTGAATCCTGGGAGTGGTAGTAAGCTGTATTCATAATCATACCTCTCAACTGTACACATCCTTTCAGAATGTCCAGATAATTGGCTCATATTTTCTGTCTGTTCCCCTGTCCACTTGGCAAATCAGTGGGCTGATCTCAGATTTGTAGTCAGCAGATAATGACATACATTTGATTTTCAGACCTCAAAACCTTCAGAAAATGTATATGCAAACAAATCCTGTCACTCTATCAGCCCTCCAAGTTTATGAGAGCAATATTCAAAATATGTCCCATTTCCGCCACCATGTTGTCAAGCTTTGACCAGAGAGTGTGCAATAAGAGATTGAGAGGTATGTGCATAATATCAACTCGGAATTTGGGAATATGTGTAGAAGCAGTCAGGTATTGTTAAAAAACATTCCCTCCACAGGTATACCAGGTAAGAGATGTAGAATTTAGCTGTAAGACACTTGAAGTATACACTTGTTTACAAACATATCACTGGTCAAACCAAGGCCATAGAGTAGTGTAATGATACCTGTACCTTACTGATTAGACCAATGAGCATTAAAGTTGTGAGAACTTTAGGGATATATAAGTTAATTGACATCTCTCTCCCCCCACCAAATCTGTAACAATAATCTAAATACACAAATCAATGGGTATGTTTACACCAAACCTACTGTTGGGACATATGTCCTATTGTTCAATAAATATTGAAATGTGTTTTTATTAATGTTCCATGTTGAAATACTATCATTGGTGGCCTGTTGCTATCAATGTAACCTGCATGCAGTTGTAATGGCCACTGTCGTTCCATATATGCATGTGTTCTGTTTTTTATGCAACTGTTCCAAATCTGGTGTTTTGGGTTAATGGAAATATCTATGCATGCTGTTATAACTAATCCTGGAATGTGTTGACTATTACTAACCCACATATGTTTTAAAACTGCAACACCGTAGCACGTTTGGGAAGGCCTGTCCTAGCAATCCCACCTCTTCCACCTCATCTGGCCATGACACCAGGCTCCAACACATCTGGGACTCACCCCGGGACCCCTTCTTCTGCTGATCCTGCACCACCTTTGGGTGGAACTGCCTCGCGGGACTTGGCTTGCCCCCCTACGAAGTGGGCACAGACAGGAAACTGTCACCCGTAGTCAGGTCTGGGGCTTGGTGTGTAGCAAGCTCCACAGGGAGTTTGGAGATCTGCTATGCCAGCTTGAGGGCACAGTGGCACATTTAGTGGGTCAGCCTGCACCTCCTACACAGCCCCCATCACAGCCACCTTTGGGGCTGTGAAGGTGCAGTGGTGACTGCCCATGGGTGGGGACCTCAGTCCCACTGCTTCCAACTGGGGGCTCATGGGCTTCCAACTTCCAAACACCCCTCCCCATCCAAGGTGTTTACCCCCAACATGTTTCATATACCACCCCTGTATGCTCTCTTGTCTGTCTTACCTGTCTTCCGAACCAACCTACCTCCCCATGTATACCTACTATCCTTTCTTAACATCCCACTCTCACCTTAACACAAAAAGGGCAATCTGTTACCATCATAAATGTCACACCATACATGACTGTCCATTTTGCAGCCACTTACAACTGCTTACAGGTGCTTTAATCACTCTGTATCTAACACCCATTGTTCTGGCCAGCAAATACATTATCAGCCCTTGCAAGTGTCCCACAATTCTCTGCAGAGCTCCCTATGCACCAGACTCTGGACCTGGCTTCAGTTTACAGGATCCTGTCTGTGCGTGCTTCCGGGGGGGGGGGACAGGCCCCCATCCCCTGAGGTGGTTTCACCTGAAGGTAGTGCAGGACCAGCAGATGACAAGGTCCTGGGTTTGGTCCCAGATGTCCTGCGGCCTTGTGCCATGGTCAGATGAAGTGGGAGAGGTAGTTCTGCTGGAAACAGCCTTTCCAAACATGCTATTGTGTTGCTGTTTTAGAACATATGTGGGTAGTGATAGTCAAAACAATCCAGGATTAGTTATAACAGCATGCATACATATTCCCAGTAACCCAAAACACCAGATTTGGAGCAGTTGCATAGCAAACAGAACAGATGCATATATGGAAACACAGTGGCCATTACAATGGCATGCAAGTTACATTATTAGCAACAGGCCTCCAATGATAGTGTTTCAACATGGAAAATTAATAGAAACACATTTTAGTATTTGTTGCACTGCACAACAGGATATATACCCCAACAGAAGGTTTGTTATAAACATGCCCATTGATGTATGTGTTCAGATTAGCTATGCAGCTGGGTCTATATCAGAACATCGAAGTTTTAAAACTTTGAATGTTCTAATATCTAATATCGACCCGTTTTGAGCGAACGCTAAAAATAGCGAAGCTGCAGAACACCAAATTCTTTCCTAGGGAAAGAATTCGGTTAGCTGGTTCTGTGGCTTTGCTATTTTCAGCACTGTGGTGGAAAGTTACGGGTTGGGTTCAGGTAAGTGTGCGATTGTGTGGTCATTAGGGTTAGGGCACGGGTTAGGTGAGTTAGGGTTAGGGCGCAGGTTAGGTGAGTTAGGGTTAGGGTGCTGGTTAGGTGAATTAGGGTTAGGGGCGGGTTAAGTGAGTTAGGGTTAGGACTCGGGTTAGGTGAGTGTGCGATAGTGACAGACGTTAGGGTTAGGGTTTGGGTTAAGGTGAGTGGGTAGCTAGTAGTGTATGTACAGTTTAGTGTAGGGTTAGTTGTAGGATTATACGTGTATGTGTGTGAATTGATGTTTTTTTAGGTGTGCTTGTGTTGTGTGTATGTGTTTCGGAATAGCAAAGTTTTTCCCAAGGAAAAATGTTGCTGTTTTGAATGTTCGATATTATGTGGTTTAGATATTTTAGGTGCGATGAAATAGCATTCGCTATTTTCATCTTTTGATAGCATGATATAAATGCATGCTGCCATGGTGGGGAGGAGAAAGAGATGTCAATTAACAACTATGATATCCTTGCAGTATGAGGTCCTCAGACATTTTTACCTATTTATGTCTTGCAGTTACCATGTCATGAGAGTGACTGCCGGCGTTCACCCCACAAAAGAACAACATTCTGATCAACTTCCTCATGCATCATCATGCAACCCTCTTTGGGTATGTGGCCCATGATCTGCAGGAGAGGACTGCCCTGTGGAATGAGCTCGTCCACAGGGTAAACAATGTTGGCCTGTATAACCGCAGTTATGAGCAGGTGTGACATAATTGCACTGACCTCATCTGCCACGCCCATCAGCGTGCTGCTGCAGTTAGGAGGGACCAGCTAGCCACAGGTGGAGGTCATGCCATAAAGCCCCAACTGACACATGTGGAGGAGCTCCTCACCAGCCTTTGGGCATCCGCCTGCCAGCAAAGTCAAGAACTGGAAAATAGCATTGTGGAGGTGGGTGCTACCCACACAATGGAAGAGGAGCATGCAGGTAAGGCCCCAGGGCACATTAGTAGACCACTGTTGCTTATCCATCCTCATCTATAAAGTATCTTCATGCATATGTCAGATAACATAGTCAGTCGCTGCAGTGTAGTAATGAACAGATGTGCATAATCTGTAGTTATGTGGGTTTGTACACTTGATGTACTGAAATGCTGCTCCCACCCTGTACCAATGTCACAGATGTAGCTACTGACATCACATCTCTAACACAACTATGAAGATCCCTTTGATATACCTCTGGGCAGCAGCCTGTAGCTGCTGAGTATGGAAGTCTTTTGTTCAGGTTTGCCAATACACCAGCCATCTTATGGTCATGGCATTTGCCATGCACACATTTAACACACCTACCCATAATGCATGCTGTACATGTTAACTTATTGTTGCTGTTAACTGCACTGCATCACAGTGGTGACCATAGTGGCATATCTGAAGGGTATGTAAATGTCCTGCAGTATAACTAACAACCTGTCAGTGCAAGATGCGTGGACAGAGATGAACATAATGGTGGGACACATGGCCTAAATTAGGGACATGTCTGAAACATTACCCTTATACAGTGGCTACAACAGTGAGTGTATATACTATTATTACAATGGCAAATGTTACTGATCTACACAACAACATATCACAATACCACATTCCACAACTTGTACAACCTGTAATGTGATCCTAACATGAGCAATGAATGTGTAAGATGGAATCCTATGTTAGGACAACAAATATGGGGATATATACCTTAACAAACAATGGAAGCATATGTGCGCACACACTCCAAATAACATATTGCGGAAGCAACTTTTGAGGTACTGCAGCATTCACTCATCTTGCGTATGCACCTTCCATCAAGTATGGGTCCTCAATGTCACACCAAGTAATGGGCTGCTGAGCAAGAAGTATGTCCATGACATTTGCCCACTCACCTGCAACAGAGGCAGCCGTGGCTTGGACACATCTTACAAACCATGGAATGGATCCCATATCCAAAAGGTAGCACTCAGTAGTGGAAGATGTAGCCTTACTTCGTCATGGCATATACCATGGCAAACAGTGCAGACAAGCATGTATGTGATGATGAAGTATGGGGCAGCATTAGTGTAGGAAATAAACAGATGACCATCCAAGACAGATGACAACATATGTTGCAAACTGGTCATGGAGGCTGCCCAGACACATGCAGCAACACTGAGGGACTTTCAGGCATATCTAGCAAGTACTGTCTGTGCAGTACCTTTGTCGACAATTACCTGGACTCTGCATAAGTGTGGCCTATAAGTTAGGGTAATCAGATGGAAGAGTTGTTTTACAGGAGATATCATACAGGGCTCTCTGCAGGTAGCATATGCATAACATCAGGTCTCCTAAAGGCATGTGTTGCAATGTGTAATGGTGTACCAAGACCAAGGCTGAAACCTACAGACAGTAATAGTAAAGATACATATGCTGCACAAGCAACACCTCACTCTACCTCAGGCCCACCATCCCCATCTGTACCTTGCTGGTGCCACTGTACACCTGTAAATTTGCTGTTCATTAGCAGGAACCAGGCCTGTAGACATGGTGTTCTGATTCTGAGACACTGCAAAATGACACTGTTGAGCATCTGCAAAAAGGTTGAGGATGGGGAGGGATGTCATTCTGAAACACAAAAGTGAACTGAAGCATACACCCAAAGCTCACTAAGAATGGCTGTATCTGAACACAGTCAAGGTCATGCATTGTGCCAAACATAACCCTAACTCCACAGCAATAGTGAAGGCACTGTGTGACCTCCAAGGGCTGTGCACATGAGCTGACCTTGCAATCTGGCAGAGTAGGGGGTCATTTTAGGGCTGAGTGGCCAAATAATGGCAAGTGAAGATGGTACATGGTAGTATACACCTTCCAGGAATAGTGACTGCTGTAATTCACTTAGCAGGTGCTGCAACAAACCATCATGCTAAGGGTGTGCACACTTATGCAACCCACATAATGTATCCCAAACAACATCTGCACAATAACACATTTGTTTGATACTGTATCTGATTGCACAGGTCATATATCACATATCAGGAGTGTGTAATGTTGACATATGCAGTATTGTGGCCCCATGGCATATCAGGGAAGAGGGTGGCATGTCAATAAGGGTGTGTACACTCATCATATCCACGCTAAGCTTTGGAAGTTATCAGTATAATTGGATTTTATTGCTTATGCATGCACTGCTGATGATGTGATCTGCAAATTGGATGTCAGGCATTCACTACTGACATCTGTCTTCATATCAACCCAGGTATTTGCCAGACAAACACATAGGGGCTGTGAGCAACAGAGCAAACATAACTGCCACACATATACACATTCAGCAATGGTGTGTACACTTGCGAGGTAGGGTGCACAGTACATGACAGGGTGCTGAAGAGGTACACAGCAATACTGTGTACATGGGTGCAGTATGTTCCAGGGAAGGGGCATTACCTACTAACACAAGTCTTGCATCACAGAGATGTATAATGTTGGTAACAGGGATTGAGCGTAGCTGCAGTGCATGCTGTTGAGTGCCATATATCATGCATGTTGACAGTTGAGTAATGAAACGTCTGTGTAATATCTTTGTGCACCTCACCTGTAAGTACGTGTGTGTGTGTGTGTGTGTGTGTGTGTGTGTGTGTGTGTGTGTGTGTGTGTGTGTGTGTGTGTGTAGAGGTAAGTAATGACATACAAGTCTTAAAGTATATTTTCTGTTTTCCCCTCACAGGTGGCGAGATGGGTCAGGGTCCCTCCTGCAGGCAAACTGATATTAGTATCCATACAGACTCTGACAATGATTATAGGTATGGTGAGGCACAGGCAGGGTTGTCAGGGGCTGAAACTGTGTCATCTGTTTACATCCCACTGTTATCCACCCCATCCCCGCACACAGTTAGAGTGCCTATACCTACCCCATTACCAGTGGCCATAGATGAGGGACAGTTGGTGGGTGGTGGCATGGGACAGGACCGTGTGGGGACTATGGCAAGTGTGTCTATACACAGCAGCCATAGCCAGATGATCATTGAGCTACCACACAGGTAGATGTACAAGGGTGCTCATAGGAGGGCTACTGGCCATCATGCCTCTGGCAGAAGTGCCACAGCAGGTGTCACCAGATGCATGTTTTGGGCCATCCTGGAGACACAGGCGCATATGGAACATTATACCAGACAGGATCTGAGGCTCCAGAGGGCTACACATTCTGCTGTTATTGACAACATCCGTGATCTTGCAGGTGCCCACCATTATTTTGCAGTGGTCCTGGATACATGGTTCAGTGAGATGGTGGAAATCCTCAACTGTGCAATGTCCGTGTTAGAGCATATTGTGGGTTTAGGGTGACAGCCACTTGGACATAGGTCAGCAATACCAAAAGGTGGAGGTCTACATAGATGTGCAACAAGTTGGATCTGCTTCTGTAGTTGCAGTACCAGCAGCAGCACTGCAGGGGGGTACTTTTCACACCACAACACAGCATGTGCACATGGCCTGTCCGGTCCCAACAGGGACCTGGATCCTAGCGGACATGTGTCATCATCAGGAGAGAGTGGCATATTTGGCCTTGTACCTGGTAGTGCCTGTGGAACCCCTGGCAGGCACAGTTCTTGTGTCCGTGGCTGGAGATGGTGAACTGCACACCCTGCTATGCACGGTCTGCAGCTGCCCAACAAACCCCTGTATAGGGCAGCCATATGGCCGAATTGTGTGCATGCACACACACACACACACACACACACACACACACACACACACACACACACACACACACACACACACACACCTGGGGCACCTCCATACCTATACACACCACATCTGCACAGCCTAATTAATAACAAAATACCCTAACACACGCACATGATGTCAACCAAACATCTCAGCCTAGGTCTCTGGCAAACCCACAACACACCTTGAGCATATGATGATACCTGTGCCACATCCCTGTCATTCATACATCGATGCAGGGACAGGCTAATATGGTTCTGATGCACAGTGTGAATGTACTAAGGTGTAGCAATATAATGCAGTGTAACATATTTTCAGCAGGAAAGTTTAATGCTTACCTGTCAGGATATGTAGCTGTCCAGCCATGATGCATTATAGCTGTTATTAACACTGACTGACAGTGGTCTCCAAAATGTATTCAGTTTGTGTTGTAGGTGTCTGTGTGTCAGCAGGATGTTGGTTTGCTCTTATTTCCTACAAGGGGTATGGCACTTTGTTGACACATTGACTGTGTCATATCCTGGGTACACCTGAAAACAAGTAACAGGTCTGTATAAGAGTTATTGCATGTGCCACATGGAAGATAGGTCTGAGGGATGTATACAGGTGAGTGCATGGTGGCTGATGTCAGCAGCCATTCTACAGTGGGCAATGTTAAGTGTACTAGGTGGCACACACATGTTTTTGTATAACACACACACACACACCCCCACACACACACACACACACACACACACACACACACACACACACACACACACACACACACACACACAGGCTTTGGTGTTGATGCAATACACAGAGAATACTGTATACATGGATGTACTTAATTGTGCAGTGAGCCCATTTTAGCCTATGTAGTTCCACCAAGACATAATAGGCAAAACAGCACATCAGTAAATAACCAATCTGCAACTTCAATGTCATTGACAATGGTACTGGCAAGGTATATGTCCCCTTCCCAAATGTATTGCAATCGCGGCATTGGTAAACATAGGTGTGCTGGTGTGGGTGACACAGCCCTACACTTTGGAGGATGTGGGGTGGTGTGGAGCTGCACATAGTGTTTGTGATGACTGCATAACCTGTTAACATACACTGTACATTATTACAGCAGAGTAAGCATGGGGATACATACAACAATTACTCCAATGAGGGTGGCTATGTCCACAACATGGACAGGCAACTTTATATACCAACTCCAGTATCACTGTACAGCTATACAGTGGGGAAGAGGGCATTTACACATCTACTACTAGTTTTGATGGAATGAATTTCCATGACATGGTTTCTTTGAAATGTTAGCATTTGCCAGTCAGTTCTTGGACAGATGACCTTCTGGGACATATATATTATGCAAACTGAAGTAGATCCCTTCACATACACATACTTATTTGGCAACACTGAGAGTAGAATCCCTACCTAGGTACATATTGCTACTAATAATACTGGCCTTAATAGCAGACACCACACCGCTTTTAGGATGAGGTATGTCCCAAGTCTCTTGTTAAGTGAGGAACATCACCAAGCCTTGTACAGTATGGTAATGGAGATGTACTGGGTGTTAATGGACAATACATAGTATGCCATACTGTCATATACATATTGACAAACACATAACAGTCATAGACACATATGTGACCCCTGGGTTTATCAGTGCTAACCACCTTTTCAGGGAGTCCATTCTGTTACAGATAATTTGCACAAAGCACATGTATCATTGGGCTGGATAGTGTACTCAGTTGCCTGTATGGTTGATGGTGACAGTGGTCCTCATACAGTGGACCTTGGGACATGTACTGGGGGTACCATGGTGTAAAGACCATATATCCAGCACCCACACCCCACATTGGATATTTTACTCACTGAAACCAATGATAACACTCTGACATACCACAATCACACATTAACCAGGACTGCAATACAACCCCTTGTCTATGTCATTAGTGCTACTACAGGGATATGCATTTACTGCACATGCCACAGGGATAGTAGGGTGATGGTTTGTCATGGCTCTCCTAATGTCAGCAACATCACTATGCCTTATACTGTATAGCCAGGTGTATTGTATTTGGAAAATATGGTTTCTGAATGGTGTATCCTACAAATATATACACTTGCACAAACACGCACTTGCCAGAACTCAGAGGGTAACCCATGCCTATCTAGCCATTTGTACAAGGTACTGCAAGCTCCAGGTAGCCCATAAGGTAAACAGTGTAACAAGGTACATTTAATGTACATTACAACAGCAGCCATTTCTAACTATGGCAATGGGGGGATGTAGTGTGTGAAAAGGTCCTCAGGGTATTATCAACTGCAGGTTTACAAACACACAGACACTGTTATTCTCAGCAATGCACAATGACACATTTGTCAGTACTGAGGTCCATAGGTGCAGGTGTTCCTAGGTGTTTATCAGGATATTGTCCATAAAGAAATGAGAAGAGTAGGGGATGTGGGTACAGTGACAGTATACCACCTGACATTTGTCAGCAGGTCATCTATCAACTGATGCCATGTGAGTGATCCTCAGGATAACAGTTCAATGCAGCATCTAATCATTTGGTTGTCTCTTGCAGAGGTCCAGTGAGGTGCTCCAATTGACATGTGTGCAACTTATATTAGATAACATGGCCAGTGTCTGGGTTGGAGACCTGTACCCAAGCATGTTCTGTTGACTGTGGTAGTCTAGTTGAGGTATCCATGGCATGTGGTGCATACAGGGTGGGGTTTCCTAGCTATGGCATTCATAACCCAGCTGCGAAAATATGTCAGTGTCAGTCAAGCATAGATTGCCTGCAAGCAGCCCAGATGGATGCCTGACATCTGCACATCTGTACAGAGGACAGACAGAAATCAGCTAGCCAATAGGTTATGCATTGGGACTAATGTTTTGACAGATAGAAATCTGACACTGATAGGTATGCTATTACTACATGACAGCAGTCCTCAATGACATGTCCTATAGACATAGTAGTCTACAGTTTATATTCACATATCAGATCAATATCCAGTAGCAAGTACTTAATAACACACAGCTCACACATCACGAACATGATAGTCAGTACTCAGAGTCCAGCTTTGCATGCAGGGGTGTATGGTTTTAGTATTACCATCTGCAATCTACTCTTACTTGGGAAAGCATGGTTAAAGTAGTACTGTAATGATACAATACATGCAAGTGTGACTGCATATAACCTGGGATACTACCCATCTATGAAACACATCCAAAAGGAAAAAATTGTACTAGCCATATATACTCAGGTGTCCCAGACAGATTGCTCACTCCCACTTGCTACTGTAATGACAGCACATAAAAGCATGTTATGTACCTGGAATTAAATACACTTATTAAAGATCTCATTACCTTGCTATTTTGTCAGAATGGAATGTGATCACTGGTTACCAAGGCTAAGCTATGCTTAACGGGTGTAACCATTGCTTAAATTTAAATGCTAAGCTGATTTTCGCACTGGTAAGTGAAGCCTACATGGTGTAAGTGCCTATTCATTTAACAGTACATTAGCAGCACTTACCGTCGGACAAACCCATGCAAACCCACTTAAAACTGCTCAAAACTGCCTTAACCACTCTGTATCCACAGTCCTTGTTCTGCCTAGCAACAAAATAAATAGCCCTTCCAGGTCTTGGACCCAGTACACTATAGTTACAGCAGTTAACTACTAAGCCATCACAGCTGTGAAGATGGCTGCTGTTTTTTCCAATATATCTGTTAGTACACATACTAAATAGTAATGAACTGCTTTGACTTCTACAATTGTGTAGTACATGTTAATGATATTAGTGTTGAATCGAGTATGTTGTTATATATAATATATACATATCAGATAAATATGGTGTGATACATCTGGGAAGGTGTATGCAACAGTCATGTCTACACATAACAAGGATATCGATATATATATATATATACATATATATATATATATATATATATATATATATATATATATATATATATATATATATATATATATATATATATATATATATAGATAGATAGATAGATATACACACACACACATATGTAGATATATGTATACATGTACATACACATGTATATTTATATAGATATTTAATATATATTCATCTATATATATATTATATATATATATATATATATATATATATATATATATATATAAATATATATATATATATATATATATATATATATATATATATATAAAACATATGCCTATAACATTGTACTGGAGTCATACCTAAGCACCAGTAGTCACAACCTCTTAGTGCAAGGGGATGTCATGTAAGTGTTGCAAGTCTAAATGTGGAATGTTGCTATAGTAACAGGGGTTGTATTAACAGACGTGTCGGAAGTCACTTCTGATACTGACATATATGCCATCAGTTACTGACAGACATCATATGATCATCATAGTGAAGTACCACACAAGTCACAGTAATGATCCTGTGGAATACAACAGAGATATGACCAATAAATATGGACAGTCTGAAACAATCTGGTCAGTGCAGAGGTATACACAGAACTCCTTAGTCCAAGATGTGTGGACCAAGCCTGACAAAGTGGATGTTTACATCCATGTAAATGGGGATATCACAAGCATACTGGAATAGAAAAGCTCACACAGTTAATGCATTCACACACTCCTGTCTGTCCTAATACATATTAACTGGAGGTCCCAAGCCCACATACTTCACACTACTTACTGACATACATCTTTACACCATCCCACTGCTTTTTCAGATATGTAGAACAGTTATGGTGGTCAGGAAACAGTTCATCTGACAAATATATGGAGATAACATCACACTAGTTAAATACACTGAGCTGCTAGGCATGTCATAAAACACTGCAAACTGCAGGCAGACTGCTGCAATACTGACCCAAGTTTCCTATGGGGGACTACACATACTTGTAGATATGGCAGACACTGCAGGTATGTAACAGCATGGAGTAACAGACACCAGTGTGAAAGTGCATACCCACAACCAATATGAACACTGTCACAGTCACATTATGGTAAGCCTAATTAATAGTACAGTACATGTACTGTGTGAACAACACCACCCTCATATGAGCCACTCACACAGTAACCCTACATATATAGGGCCAATGCACAGTGTAGTCTGATGTCTGACTGTGGTATGGGACATGTGCCAGTCTTGCCCTGAAAACATGTACGCTAATAGGGTACCATAAACTTGAGCAGCATGCAACCTCAGATAGAAAAGGACCAAGAACAATGACATATACAACAGTCTGTACACAGACTAAGTAACATATTCACAATACACACTCTGTCAACAATCATCATAAGTACACAGACCTCACTACTGTACACGCTACAATAGAATGTCCATGTTTGTCCTCAAATATGAGGCATACTATATATAACATGTCTAGCACACTGATATCTCACTGGCTTGTTACCAGGTATGATGTCAGTAAATAATGATGTACTGTACATATGCACCTCTTACTGCATGACATATGGACAAATGGTGACAGACTTGGGTGCAGAGGCACAAACACAGTGCCAATATTGACAAAATTGCTGTAATAATCTGAGAAATTTCCTGGTGTAACAGGATTTGTTGTAACATATCTCTTCTGAGATATATGAAGTCAGTAACTCACATGGATGTCATCATGTACTAACTGCAATCATCAGAATATGCTACTGCATATCTAAAGATAGGAAATGTGTGAGTAACACAACACATGTAAGACTCCAAACTCTGGACAGTTTGCAGATAGCCCTACAGGTGAGAGTTTCCTCAACCACATAGCACTATCATGCCAGACTTGAAATCCTGTAGAACAGCCATATCCACACAAACCCTTTTAAAACAACATTACTTCAAATGTAGAACAGCAATACTTACATTCTGTCCGCATGTCTGGAACATCTCCCTCCTGTTTGTTGGCCTGTCTCCACAGTGTATGTTGTAAGAGGTATTTCCAAATACTCTCTGTGATGCTGTTTGTCAGACACCCACATGAAGTCTTGATCACAGTGAAGGAAAAGGGCCAACACCCACATGAAGTGCTTAGTTATAGGAGTGTGTTTCCATCCAATTGGCTATAGGAATGATAAAACAGCTGTTCCACATGCAATTAGCAAGTGGGGGACTGCAATTTTTGCACAGGCTATCAGCTGATCATGAGCATTCCTTACAAAACTCAAGCTGCTGCCTATGCAAAACAGATGTACTTTTCCACATCCACCAGAGAGGGAAAGAGAGAGAGAGAGACAGAGACAGAGACAAAGTAAAAAAGGAGGGGTGTAAGAGAGCAAGAGCAAATTGTGTTTGTGTATGATCCGTGGGTGTAGAGTGGTATGTGGGTAGTATAACAGTTGCCTATGTTGTTTACTAATCCATACTGTCACATAGTAATTGCATATGGCTGTCCACATTAATGGCTGAGGATTGTCTACAACAACCTCTACAGGGTTTGAAAACTGTTGGCCTTGTAATGTGGACAATGGAACCTCGATATAATGATGTAGTGAAACCCACACTGCAATGGATCCTGTCAGTGCACACTCACCCCAACAGCCACACAGGATACTGATGACACATGCACAAACACACGCTTACCAGTATTGAATATCAAACCCCTACCTGACTACGTATTGCTATTACAGTGTTATGCAGTTATTGCATGTGCCACTGAGCTTACATGTTGGACAGTTGTTCAAAGGTATCTTTGAAGGTGAGTGACATCAGCAACAGTGCTAAAGAAGGGATAAGGGAAGTGTAGTACATGTGAATGTCCACAAAAGTAGATGTCAGTGGAGGCACACAAATACACTGTCAGGGAAGCACACACATCATCACAGTTGGCAGGATCAAGATTAGAAGCCATACATAACTAGTTTGCTATGCTATGGTATTACACAGTTATTACAACTGCCACAGAGCTTATATGGTTGATACATGCCAAAGGGTTATGTCAAGGTGAATGACATCAGTAGGTGTGCTAAAGTAGGCCAATGGGAGGTGTAGTGATTGTGAATGGCTTCAAAAGCATTACTCTCCACACACACACATGCACACACACACACACACACACACACACACACACACACACACACACACACACACACACACACACACACTTGCCTGTACTGAGATGCATAGGTTCATTGCTTTGCAGATGTGTAGTAGGTGGATGGGCCTGACAGCTGTACAAGGCTAGGCAAAGGGGATACCTTGGCATCAGGCCACATGAAAATGGTCTCAAGTGTGGCTCGGAGGTGTAGTCCCTGGAGTGGTTACTATCAGTGGGCAATATGCTGTGAACTACCAATATAGTGGTTGTTGCCTAGCCAAGTGTGTTTGTGTATGAGACATGGGTGGAAAGTGTTCTGAGTATTACAAGGGTTGCCTATATTGTTCACTGATCCATAATGTCACATGTAGGGCTATGGATTGTCTACACCAGCCTCTCTGCTGTTTGACATCTGTTGTCCTTGTAAGGTGGACATTGTGACATATAGTAGGTCCTCAATATAATAATTTAGTAAAACCCACCCACAGTGCATCTTGTCATTACACGATCACAGTAACCACCACACAGGATACTGATGACAAACACTCATACAAACCAGCACTGAGATTAAAACTCCTAACTAGCTATGTATTGCTACTACAGTGTACTGAATTTATTGCACGTACCACAGAGTATATTGAATGGATGCTATCCCAAGGTACTTCTAAGGTGAGGAACATCACCAGTCCTTGTAAATACTGGCTTTGGGTGATGTAGTGGGTGAGAGATCCCAAAAATAATTTTACTCTAACCACACATTTGCTATGGTTGAGGTTCAAACCTCTACTTAACAAACTTTACAGACTATTATGTTATGCATTTACCACATGCACAACTGACCTGACATGGTTAAGGCTTGGCAACAGATACTTGTAAGGTGGATGATATCTGCAGGACTGCTAAAGTCAGTGTCTGAGATGTGTACTGGCTGTAAATGTGGCCAACATTTTTGAGGTGAACACACAAATATTTGCCATAGATGAGATTCAAATCCATAACTGTGTAGTTACTGCTATTACATTGTTCTGCATTTTTGGCACACACCACGGAACTTATAGGGCTAGCCCTTGTCGAAAGGGGTATTTCAAGTTGAATGATATCAGCAGGCCTGCTAAAGTAGGGCAATGGGAGGTGTAGTGACTGAGAATGGCCTCAAAATCATTAATCTAGATACACACACAGTTTCACAGTTCCCATGAATAAGAACAAAACTCCTGGTTGACTAGTATGTTACAGTACAGCATTACACAGTTATCGCATGTACCACAAAGGTTATAGGGCTAGCTTTAGTCCAAAGGGGTATTTCAAGGTGACTGACATGAGCAGGCTTGCTAAAGTAGGGCAATGGGAGGTGCATTGACTGTGAATGGCCTCAAAATCATGAATTTCTCCACACACACACACACACACACACACACACACACACACACACACACACACACACACACACACACACACACACACACAGTTTTAATGTCTGGGATTAGAACTCCTACCTAACTATAGCATAAAACATTTATCCCATGAAAATTAGGGTGCTGATGATTGGCCATAGGGTTATTCCAAGGTGACTGACATTAGCATGAGTGTTAACATGGGCTATGGGAAGTGTAGTGTGTGTGTGATTGGGCCATAAACATTTTCTCTGGGAACAAACAAACAACACTCAATCACACACAACTTTACATTTGACAGGACTGAATATGCAAATGCAAGATGTATACTGATTTATACTATCATGTTACACAGTTATCACAAACACCACAGATACTATAGGACTGAGGGCTACCAAAAGCAAATGTCTACAGAAATTGACTTCGGCACACCATGTGATATTGGCCAATTGGATGTGTGGTGGGTGGGACAGGACTCATGATGGCAATCTCTTTGTCACTGTCTGCCTCAATCTTCCCCACATCTCTGTGTGTATATGGTTAACCTTTTACAGTGTGCTGACCTTGGATATGTATGAGTATTCCTATCCAATGTGTGTGCAAAGCATGAATGGTGTGCAATGTAGTGTGTTTGTGTACAGACATCTGTGACTGACAGATATTTATAGTCCACTGTTGTTGTCAGACATGGGCTTCATTTCTCTATGTGTAGGAGCATGCCCAGTATAACTTTCTGTATTGAGTGTGTGAATCCTCCAGTGCAGGATTTTGTGTTCTACACCTACAGCTAGCAGCCTATTTCTGCAGGATATCTGTAGGTAGGTTGACAATATGGAGTCACAATGGGCAACACTGTAACTATTGATTTCTGTGCTGCTTGTGTTACATGTTTGGTGTTAGCAGAGATATTCAAACATGTACTGTTTTACACTGTGATGTATTATATCATCAACTACCAACATATGCACTTATTTGCTTGCTGTTATTTCCAGGGAAATACAAGATAAATGAAGCTGTATCCAGTATTGTGGTCTGCAGCCTACATATTCTTGCACACTCATGTCATTCAGGAGGGGTATCTGCAGACACTTGCTGATGTATCTGTGTAAATGGTCTAGCACCTTGGTACTGTGGTGGCTTGTATATCTATTAACATAACAGAATGGCCATATCCTGCTGTGGCCATACCTCTCAGTTGTACAGATTCACCAAGGTTACCCATAGGCAGTGCTCATATATCTGGTCAGTTCCCCTTCACATTGTGGTTTATGAGCAGGTTTGTAGCCACCCATTATTTGGTTTGCAGACAGGGGTAGTATGGGCACACATCAGAGTTTCAGACTTCACACACTCCATGGTGCCCATGCTTTTACACCCCCAACTCTGTTATTCTATCCTTTTCCTAACATTTTGCGAGTGATATCTGAGAAGTAGTTTGTAGATGTAAGGAACAAGGTGAAAGCCCAATCCAAACAGCCAAAAGTAAGATAAAAACCAAGTAGAGTATTAGGGCGAAACACAGCTCAAGAAAATAATAAAAAAAAAGGTCATAAATCCGTCTCATCAACGCTCAATCACCACAGCTAGTCCAAGAAATAGACGTCCAAGATAAAAATCAGTTTTCTTTATTAGACACAGGTACCAGAGTTAGCGCTTTCACCTTTCGGTTTCATCAGACTCACTACTAGGTACAAAAACAATGAGCCTTAAATACTTCTAAAGGCGGGAAAATCATCCAATTAAGCTTCTTAACAACAGGCTCTATCAATAAAAATCCTTAGCAACAAGGTCTGTTAATACAATTTCGTATATACATGCTTAAAAAAGTATTTAAAGTACAAATACAATAAGCCTATTGTTGTCAGAAATAATATTAAAATGATACAAAAGTCATCAGATACAGACTTAACTAATTCTAAGTCTCCTCATCCTTAAAAAAAGGGGATATTAAAGAGACTTATATTTAAAATACAAATACAATAAGCCTATTATTATCAAAAACAATGTTAAAATAATGTAAAAATCATCTGATGCAAACTTACTTAACTCTAAGTCTCCTCATCCTTAAAAAAGGTTTCAAGGAGACCTTAGCATTTAAACCAGGGGTCATATCTGACCTCAACTTCAAAATCCAAGCACTCTCTCTACTCTCAGTGATAGCCCAAATATCACCACCTCTGCTAGTAACATTAATAGTCTCAATAATCCTGAAACTAAACGTATGTGTACAATCTGTATCCATGACATGTTTGGCTAGTGCATTAATTCCATTGTTGATCCTGATGTTATATATATGCTCTCGCATTCTATCCCTCAAACATCTGTTCGTCTTGCCCACATAAAATGACGAACAGATGTTGCACGTGGCCAAGTACACAAGATCTCTAGACATACAATCCCCTCTAGCCTTCAAGGGGTATGAAATATGAGTGGTGGGATGTATAAAAACAGAGTCCCCACAAATGAAGTCACAAAAATTACATTTACCACACTTCATTGTTCCATGTGGAAGCATGGTTACAGGACTATTGGTCATCCTATCACACAATAGCCTTTTAATATTCCTCTTGTTCTTATACCTAAAGCGTGGGCAATCACCAACTATAGTTCTAATATGCGGATCCACCAACAGAATATCCCAGTGCTTCCTCACAACATCCTTAATATCACCCACATCTTTGGTATAAAACAGGGAGAAAGCAGTAGAGGCACTAGCAGTGGTGTCAGGAACACCTAGTGTGTCCATATTAAGACATGGTTCTGAGAAATACGGAGCAGCTGCTCCAGATCTTAACTCAGAAATACCCTCATGGCCTTTCATAATGTCATCCGTCTTATATCCCCGAGATGCCAACCTCCTGTCCAGATCTAACAAATCCTGACGAAAACCATACTCAGTAGGATTGTACCTAGAGGTCCTCATACTCTGTCCCCTAACAATATTGTGGAAAATATATCCAGGATGCATACTATGTCGGTGTAAGATAGAGTTCTTGTGACATGGCTTCCTATATACTCCAGTATTAATAGAGCCATCAGATAGCCGCTCAACAAAGATGTCCAAAAAAGGGAGTCTAGTATAAGAACACTCATAGCTGAATTTAAGGTACTCTGTACATGCATTCAGGTCCATTATATAGGACTCCAGTAGTTCCACTGACCCCTTCCATAACAGGAAGAGGTCATCCACAAAACGCCTATAGAAAAAAACATGACCCAAAAAACTTGGATGGGAAGTCATGTAATCCACCTCCCATTCAGCCATGAATAGGTTGGCGTAGCTATTGGCACAAGAAGTGCCCATAGCCACGCCATCCAACTGTAGAAAAAACTCCTGTCCGAATCCAAAGATGTTAGTATATAGAACTATATCCAAAAAAGTAAGCAATACACCAATCTTTTCTTCACTGTATCCTGAGTGGCTACGAAGATGTCGCTTGATATAGCCTAACCTATTTGGTTGGGGATAACAGTGAAAAGAGAGTTCACATCCAAGGTAACAAATAAATAATCTTGACATTCAGGCACACTTCTCAAGTGATCATAAAGATCAACTAAAAACTGCTTGGTGTCCTTCAAAATAAATGGATGAGCATCAACAACAGGTCTCAGAAACTTCTCCAAATATAAGGAGAAGGGCTCAGTCAACCACCCACCACCTGACACAATAGGTCGAAGTGGTGGGTTGATCAAACTCTTGTGGATCTTCGGCAACCCTTTAATAGAGGGCACTAAAGGGTGAGGCACCTCCAAAAAAGAATACAGGGAATCGTCTATCAAACCCTTATTCAATAAATCCTCCAAAACAAAATAAATCTTCGTACTATAACCAGCTAGGGAGTCATAAGAAACGCGTTCATAAAACTTGTTGTCATCCAACATCACCCTGACAGCATCTAGATAATCACATGTGTCCATCACCACAATTCCTCCTCCCTTATCAGCTGGCCTCAATGTAACGGAATGATCGTTCATTAATGTTTTAAGTGCTGCCCTCTCAACATATGTTAAATTATCCCTTCTCCTTTGTCTGACATTGCTCATCCTATAAATATCATCCTCAACCATTTTGCTGAATGCTCCCAATAATGGATGCAAGGGAGGGACAAAGACACTAGGTTTCTTAAAACCACTAGGAACATACCTACCATCACCGTTACTGTCAAACATCAACCTTAGTGATAAATTCCTAACAAAAAGTTTAAAGTCACGTAAGGACTCTTCTAAAACACTATATGTGGTGGGGATAAAAGATAGCCCTTTAGCTAAAACAGATTCCTCAGCACTGGAAAGGACCCTAGAGGAAATATTCACAACTAAACAGTCCCTTTCCCTTGCCACATCCTCTTCAAATTCATATTCGTGGGGGCTTCGGCAGGCAATTTCCTCTTCTGCCTCCCCCTGCTCTGTGATCTCAACCTCCCTTCCCTCTGTTCGAATCTGATCGGAAAAGGGTGGGATTTATCAAATCGTAAAGGTGGCTCACTACCATGGAGTGTAGTAGTTGGAGGCGCCTCAGGTATATTACCCGGTCTCCTCGTCTTACTCCTCACCACTGGATCATTCATAGATGTAACATTACCAATATCAGAGTTAGCACCAATGGGAGCATGAACGACATTCCCATCAGACACCGTGGAAACAACACTAACAACATTAGCGGTGTGGTTCACAGTACCATCAGATCTCATACAATTATTTACAGGAGTAAAATTTGAGCTATCAGTAACAACAACATTCTTATCAGCCCCAGAGTTAATGGCAGAAACAACACCATCACTGTGGAGTCCCACCTCTCCCATAAGTCCAGGGTTACATGTATTAAATGGTGCACTATTCGAACTGTCACTGTCAATATGTATATTACTTGCTTGTCCTTGGTTGAACCGAGGCCAAGTGAAGATGTTACCACGACGAAAGTCGACAATGTCCCTATGTAATTTTTGTCTCTTCTGTTCCAAAAGTCTCCGTTCAAAGTGTCCAACAGAGTCAAGCATCTGGCACAAATAACAGTCAACCACTGGTAAAGAAAAACTCGATACTAGCTGCTCATGTTTAACTTGTATGCTGCGCCTCAGCTCATCTTCAAGAGGGGCATAGTAATCATTCAATAACCGCATATAATTGAGGCTTACCTCAATATTTAACTGTTGCCACCGAAATAGCAACTCCGGATGGCTGGTCCCAGTTGTCGGCATCTTCAGAACTCGCATGCCCCTCGGTATTATGCGCCGTTGTATGCATACATCGAAATGCAGCCTCTGCATCTGCATCTTCTTTAGTTTGATGAAATCGGATTCCATGGCTTCCAATCTAACGCGAAGTCCCTCCTGGTCTATCGACCCAACGTCATCATCCTGCGACCCTTCCGGTTCCTGGTAGAGTGCCAATGGATTGATGCGTTCTCTTAGGCACTCAGAAAACCTCTCAGTGGATAAACCACCAACACCAATGTTCCCAATACCATTATTGGATCCAGTCGCATTTAAGATTTTACTTATACACACGCTACCGCTGGCGTTACCACCAGCAGTATCCTTAATCACATATGGAAGCTCGATCTGTTCAGCTACAACATCAGCCATGCCCCTGTTCCAATACGAGCAGCAATGCAATAATGTAGTTTGTAGATGTAAGGAACAAGGTGAACGCCCAATCCAAACAGCCAAAAGTAAGATAAAAACCAAGTAGAGTATTAGGGCGAAACACAGCTCAAGAAAATAATAAAATAAAAGGTCATAAATCCGTCTCATCAACGCTCAATCACCACAGCTAGTCCAAGAAATAGACGTCCAAGATAAAAATCAGTTTTCTTTATTAGACACAGGTACCAGAGTTAGCGCTTTCACCTTTCGGTTTCATCAGACTCACTACTAGGTACAAAAACAATGAGCCTTAAATACTTCTAAAGGCGGGAAAATCATCCAATTAAGCTTCTTAACAACAGGCTCTATCAATAAAACTCCTTAGCAACAAGGTCTATTAATACAATTTCGTATATACATGCTTAAAAATGTATTTAAAGTACAAATACAATAAGCCTATTGTTGTCAGAAATAATATTAAAATGATACAAAAGTCATCAGATACAGACTTAACTAATTCTAAGTCTCCTCATCCTTAAAAAGGGGGTATTAAAGAGACTTATATTTAAAATACAAATACAATAAGCCTATTATTATCAAAAACAATGTTAAAATAATGTAAAAATCATCCGATGCAAACTTACTTAACTCTAAGTCTCCTCATCCTTAAAAAAGGTTTCAAGGAGACCTTAGCATTTAAACCAGGGGTCATATCTGACCTCAACTTCAAAATCCAAGCACTCTCTACTCTCAGTGATAGCCCAAATATCACCACCTCTGCTAGTAACATTAATAGTCTCAATAATCCTGAAACTAAACGTATGTGTACAATCTGTATCCATGACATGTTTGGCTAGTGCATTAATTCCATTGTTGATCCTGATGTTATATATATGCTCTCGCATTCTATCCCTCAAACATCTGTTCGTCTTGCCCACATAAAATGACGAACAGATGTTGCACGTGGCCAAGTACACAAGATCTCTAGACATACAATCCCCTCTAGCCTTCAAGGGGTATGAAATATGAGTGGTGGGATGTATAAAAACAGAGTCCCCACAAATGAAGTCACAAAAATTACATTTACCACACTTCATTGTTCCATGTGGAAGCATGGTTACAGGACTATTGGTCATCCTATCACACAATAGCCTTTTAATATTCCTCTTGTTCTTATACCTAAAGCGTGGGCAATCACCAACTATAGTTCTAATATGCGGATCCACCAACAGAATATCCCAGTGCTTCCTCACAACATCCTTAATATCACCCACATCTTTGGTATAAAACAGGGAGAAAGCAGTAGAGGCACTAGCAGTGGTGTCAGGAACACCTAGTGTGTCCATATTAAGACATGGTTCTGAGAAATACGGAGCAGCTGCTCCAGATCTTAACTCAGAAATACCCTCATGGCCTTTCATAATGTCATCCGTCTTATATCCCCGAGATGCCAACCTCCTGTCCAGATCTAACAAATCCTGACGAAAACCATACTCAGTAGGATTGTACCTAGAGGTCCTCATACTCTGTCCCCTAACAATATTGTGGAAAATATATCCAGGATGCATACTATGTCGGTGTAAGATAGAGTTCTTGTGACATGGCTTCGTATATACTCCAGTATTAATAGAGCCATCAGATAGCCGCTCAACAAAAATGTCCAAAAAAGGGAGTCTAGTATAAGAAAACTCATAGCTGAATTTAAGGTACTCTGTACATGCATTCAGGTCCATTATATAGGACTCCAGTAGTTCCACTGACCCCTTCCATAACAGGAAGAGGTCATCCACAAAACGCCTATAGAAAAAAACATGACCCAAAAAACTTGGATGGGAAGTCATGTAATCCACCTCCCATTCAGCCATGAATAGGTTGGCGTAGCTATTGGCACAAGAAGTGCCCATAGCCACGCCATCCAACTGTAGAAAAAACTCCTGTCCGAATCCAAAGATGTTAGTATATAGAACTATATCCAAAAAAGTAAGCAATACACCAATCTTTTCTTCACTGTATCCTGAGTGGCTACGAAGATGTCGCTTGATATAGCCCAAACCTATTTGGTTGGGGATAACAGTGAAAATAGAGTTCACATCCAAGGTAACAAATAAATAATCTTGACATTCAGGCACACTTCTCAAGTGATCATAAAGATCAACTAAAAACTGCTTGGTGTCCTTCAAAATAAATGGATGAGCATCAACAACAGGTCTCAGAAACTTCTCCAAATATAAGGAGAAGGGCTCAGTCAACCACCCACCACCTGACACAATAGGTCGAAGTGGTGGGTTGATCAAACTCTTGTGGATCTTCGGCAACCCTTTAATAGAGGGCACTAAAGGGTGAGGCACCTCCAAAAAAGAATACAGGGAATCGTCTATCAAACCCTTATTCAATAAATCCTCCAAAACAAAATAAATCTTCGTACTATAACCAGCTAGGGAGTCATAAGAAACGCGTTCATAAAACTTGTTGTCATCCAACATCACCCTGACAGCATCTAGATAATCACATGTGTCCATCACCACAATTCCTCCTCCCTTATCAGCTGGCCTCAATGTAACGGAATGATCGTTCATTAATGTTTTAAGTGCTGCCCTCTCAACATATGTTAAATTATCCCTTCTCCTTTGTCTGACATTGCTCATCCTATAAATATCATCCTCAACCATTTTGCTGAATGCTCCCAATAATGGATGCAAGGGAGGGACAAAGACACTAGGTTTTTTAAAACCACTAGGAACATACCTACCATCACCGTTACTGTCAAACATCAACCTTAGTGATAAATTCCTAACAAAAAGTTTAAAGTCACATAAGGACTCTTCTAAAACACTATATGTGGTGGGGATAAAAGATAGCCCTTTAGCTAAAACAGATTCCTCAGCACTGGAAAGGACCCTAGAGGAAATATCCACAACTAAACAGTCCCTTTCCCTTGCCACATCCTCTTCAAATTCATATTCGTGGGGGCTTTGGCAGGCAATTTCCTCTTCTGCCTCCCCCTGCTCTGTGATCTCAACCTCCCTTCCCTCTGTTCGAATCTGATCGGAAAAGGGTGGGATTTATCAAATCGTAAAGGTGGCTCACTACCATGGAGTGTAGTAGTTGGAGGCGCCTCAGGTATATTACCCGGTCTCCTCGTCTTACTCCTCACCACTGGATCATTCATAGATGTAACATTACCAATATCAGAGTTACCACCAATGGGAGCATGAACGACATTCCCATCAGACACCGTGGAAACAACACTAACAACATTAGCGGTGTGGTTCACAGTACCATCAGATCTCATACAATTATTTACAGGAGCAAAATTTGAGCTATCAGTAACAACAACATTCTTATCAGCCCCAGAGTTAATGGCAGAAACAACACCATCACTGTGGAGTCCCACCTCTCCCATAAGTCCAGGGTTACATGTATTAAATTGTGCACTATTCGAACTGTCACTGTCAATATGTATATTACTTGCTTGTCCTTGGTTGAACCGAGGCCAAGTGAAGATGTTACCACGACGAAAGTCGACAATGTCCCTATGTAATTTTTGTCTCTTCTGTTCCAAAAGTCTCCGTTCAAAGTGTCCAACAGAGTCAAGCATCTGGCACAAATAACAGTCAACCACTGGTAAAGAAAAACCATCCCACCACTCATATTTCATACCCCTTGAAGGCTAGAGGGGATTGTATGTCTAGAGATCTTGTGTACTTGGCCACGTGCAACATCTGTTCGTCATTTTATGTGGGCAAGACGAACAGATGTTTGACGGATAGAATGCGAGAGCATATATATAACATCAGGATCAACAATGGAATTTAAGCCACCCATTATTTGGTTTTGGAATTAATGCACTAACCAAACATGTCATGGATACAGATTGTACACATACGTTTAGTTTCAGGATTATTGAGACTATTAATGTTACTAGCAGAGGTGGTGATATTTGGGCTATCACTGAGAGTAGAGAGAGTGCTTGGATTTTGAAGTTGAGGTCAGATATGACCCCTGGTTTAAATGCTAAGGTCTCCTTGAAACCTTTTTTAAGGATGAGGAGACTTAGAGTTAAGTAAGTTTGCATCGGATGATTTTTACATTATTTTAACATTGTTTTTGATAATAATAGGCTTATTGTATTTGTATTTTAAATATAAGTCTCTTTAATATCCCCTTTTTTTAAGGATGAGGAGACTTAGAATTAGTTAAGTCTGTATCTGATGACTTTTGTATCATTTTAATATTATTTCTGACAACAATAGGCTTATTGTATTTGTACTTTAAATACTTTTTTAAGCATGTATATACGAAATTGTATTAACAGACCTTGTTGCTAAGGATTTTTATTGATAGAGCCTGTTGTTAAGAAGCTTAATTGGATGATTTTCCCGCCTTTAGAAGTATTTAAGGCTCATTGTTTTTGTACCTAGTAGTGAGTCTGATGAAACCGAAAGGTGAAAGCGCTAACTCTGGTACCTGTGTCTAATAAAGAAAACTGATTTTTATCTTGGACGTCTATTTCTTGGACTAGCTGTGGTGATTGAGCGTTGATGAGACGGATTTAAGATATCTGAGAAGTATCTTTATAGCTGTCCCTTCATCCCAGCGTTATTTAGGGATTGGACCACAGTTCATGCAGTAGGACATGGTGGGCATGCTACTGGGATTTGTCAACATGGCCTTGCATTTGTGTTCTGTGGACTGTGTTATGTTGTTATTTGGGACCCCATGAGATAACATACATTGGCAGTACATGTTAGTCACAGGCCTTTGACAAAGGACTGTAAGGCATTTGGTAGGGATGCAGGCCATTTGTAACAGGCCAGTGCATTCTGTCACTCCTACAGTCCCAGGCTGTGAGCCACTGGATTCCCCTTGGGTGACAGGGTAAGTGTGGGAGGTGTTACTGGCAATAGTTCCTGTCCATATTAATCCATTGGTCTACATGCTGGCAGGATGCTGCTTACAGATAAGGAGTGGGGCACACCTGCATAGGATACCTCTTCAGCATGCTGCATTTTGTGAGAATTCACATACAGAATAGGGAGTCATGCTGTACTCATTCCCAACAGCAAGGATATGACCTGTGATAATCCTGTGGATGATGGTGGGGTGAGCTGAGTGCATGTGTGATATGGAGGCTTCTTGCAGCTGAATCACAGATATGCCTGGGACATTCCCCTTATGCTGCCTTGTGTGGGGACATAGGTATCCTCTCATTACTTCGTTACTGTGCCTTTTGTGGTCTACCAGTGATTGGCTAGAATACATCAGTATTCCATGCTACATAGAGAACTAATGTGCTGCTAACCTGTATGTACAATTCCAAAGGTGCATGCAGTTGACAGTTACATTTTATGTACTCTGCCTAGAGTACTTCCACCTGTGAATTGTGTGTATGCTTGAGCCCACATTTTTGGCATGTCCATCTTTCAGATGGTGACAGATATTGACATCTGAACAATGAGTATGGCTGACTGCTGAATTGGGTCTTGCTGGGATGCACTGTGGTTGGAACTGCATTTGTCAGAACATGGCACCGTCATCAACAGTAGTGGCCATAGGCCACTGGGGCAGAACCCTCCATGCCTACATGCTGAGCACTTCCACAAAATGTACAACACACAACAACCTAACACACAGAGCCCTGCATACTGTACACATGCAACAATCTATCCTGTAAATTGGGCCAACTCAGGTAATCTATGCTGCACTGTTATTAACCCCATGCTACTGCATTTCTCCATAGGATTGGGGGGGGGCACACCTGACAACTGTAAACATTTGCTATGACTGCACTGGTATTTCAGGTACTCGGTTGGCTTCCATTTTGTTTTGTATTCAGACGTATCACGCAGACTAGAGGCATATCATTAGAGTACAGATCATAGGTTTTATTGACCTACATTTAAGTTTCAGACTTCATACCCTGCAGAACTAACATACAACTGCCCGACCTGTTGTAGTCTGTCTGTGTATGTCTGGAGGGGGGGCTGTTATTCATTGCCATTAATTGGAGGTTTTAGCACAGCCTTTCTTTATAGTCATCTATAGCTGCCGTGCTGCCTGAGGCTGCTTTTGGGTGTGTGAACCTCACTGAGATGCACGTTGTCCTATGGACACACATTTGGACCACCACATGTACTGCAGTGGGATTTGTCACCTTGTCTAGTACCGCCTACTTTGTTGACACCAACATTTGTTATGGATTCCATGCTGCCCATATAGTTGTCCACTATCTGCTGCCATGCCATTCAGCAACCCGATTCCCTTACATACTCACATCCATACCATAGCTATGACTAGCAGAACATACTACTCCATTCAGCAATTGATAGGAAGTGTTAGTTACTTGTGGCTGTGCCAGTATTGAGGATGGTGCTGGAGGGCTGACTATGTTGGATGCACATAGTACAATCCCTATGCATGGTAAAGTATAGGTAGTGTCATGTTTGGCATACTTTTTACTGTATGTGTGAGTCAGAGAGAGGTGTCATTCCCTGGGTTCCTACGGTGTCAGTGTATGTGCTATGTGTAGCCTCTTTGCCGAAGCCTGGGCATACTGGGCATGCCTCCTTCTGCCTACATGATCAGGCTGAGGTTGTTCCTCTTCTGAGTCACTCTGTGCCTGTGCTGGCCTTGGCAATGGTGGGGGGGCTGTTTGGCCCTGCCGTTGATCATGCTGCAGCTGTTTCCGCAGGATCAAATTGTGTAGCATGGCACATACAGTAAAAAATGTGGGTACATGTAGGTGGAGATTACTGCAAGGCTCCTCTGGATATGTCCAGGCACTGGAACCGTGACTTGAGCATCCCAAACACACCCTCTATTATGATTCACGTTTGTGTGTGTGCCTCATTATGGAGTTCTTGTTCAGGTATGTGTGCATTTCTGATGGGTGTCATCAGCCACTGCTCCAGTGCATAACCAGCACCCCCCACTAGGTGGCCATATGGGATGTTACCCACTGGCAAATCTCTGGTACAGCTGTGTCATATGCCAGATGTGGGAGACAAGATAGATTCCAGGGCTGCCAGCACACACACTCTTTGTAATGCCATGGGCATTGCACAGGACCTGGCAGTTGATGGAGGGGAAGCCGTTGCTGTTTATGTAGACCCTACCCTGCTCACCAGGTGGTGCTTTGATGTGTATGTACGTGCAGTCTATAGCACCCACTTACTCAGGGTATTCTGCTATTTGGTGGAAGAGACACATATTGCTAGTCAATGCCTCATGGGTGTTGAGGAAATATATGTGCTCACTGGCATGTGCTGACATGGCATCCAAGAACTGGTGGAGAACCCTGGATGCTGATGTCTGTGAGATCCCCATGATATCCCAGTTGGCCTTTGGAAGGTACCTGTGGCTAGTATTCTTAAGCCTACACATACCTTGGTATCCACTGGGATGGATTCCTCTCTGTTGATTCTGTGCATGAGGCATGGCCAGCACAGCTCAACAATTTGCTGTAGGATGTCACTGTCCACCCTGTAGTGCTCCATTATCTCCAGCTCATGTAGCCACTGGTAGGTTACCCTGGGTCTGTACGCTCTTCTCTTTCTCCTCACTGTGGGTTGGTCATCAGCATTCTCATCCTCACCACCCTCAGCCTCTTCCACATATTGATGTATGAGAGCAACAACAGCCCCTATCATTTTGTTAGTTTTGTCTGGTAAAATTTTCCCATCTGTGTACACCGGTGGTGTAGAGTTTGAACCAGAGTGAAAGGTGTTTGCATAGTTTATAGTTGTATGCTGGGCTGGGCTGCTGCCTGTGTAATTGGCTGATTCTGATACATTTCACCTGCCAGCTATGCTAGTTCTCCTTGATTGCCTTCCTACTGCTGTTTTCCCTTCCCATTGCCTTCCTGTTTAAGCTCCGAGGTGCACTGCACATACCCAGTGCTCAAATGTGAACAGAGTTGATATTTCCTGTTTTTTTTTTGTTCTTTTGTTTGTTTAAAAGCTGGTGCATGGTGCACACACCCGTTTAGGCAATGTAAATACTGCTAGGCAGCCCCAGACATACACCTTTTACCTTTTAGCTGTGCTTAGCTAAGGGCAAACACAGGTCACACAGCTCCAATAAGCTTACAGCATGCATGACACACCCCCTTATGAAGTCAGCTACCTCTTAGGCTTGCACCATGGTGTTACTGCACATGCACGGTTAGGTGTTAGCTAACACTGAGGGGAAATCTGTGATTCAGTATCAATCCCCTCATTTGCATAAAACTGACTGCTAATGCATGGTTACAAGACTGACACTCAGCCTTCCCTCCTAGCAACCAGTGTTCAATGATTTTGTTGTCTTCTCCATGCCATTGACTATTATGACAGAATACTGATTTTGGTTTAAAAGCTTATTTTCAGTATTTTTTTAAATTTTCAGGCCAATCCTATTTGTGCACCGCTACCCTACGCTTAAACGGCCGAAATCGGCCAAAAAAAATAAAATTTATTTTTTATAATTTTGCAAATATTTACCATGCCAATGGCCATATATTTAGCCTTTGGCATGCCTACTACATTGAATACATGCTTTCTTTGGAGCTGTCATGCCTCCGTTTTGTAATTTTCAGAAATGTATTTGGTTAGTAACCAAATACATTTCTGCAGGTTACACTATTGCTGCAGACACCTGCATGCTTTCTGGATCACTAATTCACCTCATTTACATGTTTTTCACCTGCAAATGTGGTAATTAGCATACAGGAGCTGTGTCCATGCAAGAATAGTGTTGGAGCACTCGTGCACGTACCGGGAGCTCATTCCTGGATTGCTCCTTGGCCATATTATGTGCAACAGCTCTTGGACTATTCCTGCATACCAAGCAGAGCTTGCTGAGTCCTGGCATTATGTACACATATTTCAAATGAATGTTGATATCTCTGGCACCATAGGGATTATGAAAGCAGTATAAATGGTAAACTCTTCAGAAAAAAATATTTTTATAGTGGTAGGATTCTTTAGGTTCTAGGTCTTAAACCAAATTTTATAAGTCACATAACTATTACATATGTAATATTTTGTAAACAACTTCCAATATCTCAGCAACCGCTCATGTTACAAACATACTGTCAGCAGAATTTTATTCAGCTGGTTGATAGCTTTCATATGAGGCTAAGGAGTTCTGTCTGTATTACTTGGCTGTTATGATCTTTAGAAAAATGTGAAAATTATATCTGTAGAAATTGATATCATAAAAACAACAGTTAATATCTATTCACCTGCACTAGACATGGATCAAATATTTATGAAGCTGAGTTTGCCATTGCATAAGCTTTAAGATGAAACCTTTTAAAATCTTGTAGATAACATGCTTTTGGAATTATTGATGCAAATACAAGCAAACAATGTTTGATGCCTAGAGGCACCAGTACGAGTTAACTGCAGATGCACCTGGAGGCATCACTCAGATGTAATAAGTTAATATTTAAAGTTAGGAACTTCTTGATTGAATTTTTATTGTGTTTGTTCATGCTGGCTATTAAGGTTCAATATTCATAAGAAAAAGAAAAATAAACACAATGAAACGTAGCACATTAGGAAAAAAATCTAAAGAAATGCTGTTGACAACGTCACACAGTCTTCTCATTTACTATACTTGATGTCACATTTTACATAAAGCATTTCACTTCTGCCTCTACTTAATATAGTTTTACTAATTTGTCTCAAATGAAACAGCTGATTGCCAGCATATTGACATAATATACCTAATGATTTCCTGGAACAGAAATATGGTACCCTATGTGACACCCCTCCCCTGGGCCAGAAATCAAGGACCCTCAATCCTCACCACTGACACCAGTGAGGGACATTCACTTGGAACAAAAATAAATACACACTGTATTTTCAGATGCAGTTCTCTGCAACAAACACAATTTCTCTTAAGAGCACACAGGGAGCACACTTAGCCCTGAGGCTGGGTTTCCCTCTCTCTATCCAGGCCCCAAATACGACTCCCCACTGATGCAGTTGAAGAGATGAGTCCTCAGCTGAATTTTCTAATCTAAGTCCTCCACAATCCTCCTTGTGAAACCAGTGCTCTGTGACCCTGCTCCAAGTAGCTGACATAAACACTATTTGATATTTGATTTTCATTTACCAGCTATGCCCGCTTTGCCCAGACTATAAGATAGATACTGCCACCAGAACACTCTAAATCCATCTACTCTAAGGCTCTTACCCAATTATACTGAGTAAAATTAATACTAATACAAATGGTAGTGTTTGACCAATTCAGCCAGGTTTTCAGGAGTGGTCACAGTGTCATCAAATAAATATAAATATTCTCAAAGGTTAAAATATTCTCTAAAATACCAGCCACAATGAAAATTTTAAATATGGTTAATAATAAATAGTAAAAGAACATGCAACTATTAAATATCTATTTACAATAAACACCAGAGTTTCAGTCACAGGACATGTTAAAAATAACACCGATGGAAAGATTTACACAGATACAGAAAAACAATACTTAACTAATCTCACTATATTTTTCCAACTGCGCTAAAGAATTACTGTTCCTAGTTCACTTACTGCAGCAAGGCATAATGCTGTAGGTGAGTGTCCCTTCTTTGTCAAGTTTCAAAAACAGATAGATCTAACTGGAGTGCTTGTTTGGCTTGCTTGCTGTACTCTGCATGAATATTACTGATCTCTGTTTGTATTTTATTTTGAATTGAAGTTTTAATGTAAGGCTTGGTTACGTCTATGTTGTATCTTATTCTTGTATTACATTTGTTTTATTTTAAGTTTTCTGTTCTATTGGAGTCTTAAGAGGTCCTGGCTAGGGTCAGTAAGAAAAGTTAGTAAAGAAGTCCTTTGCAAATACTGAATAACTTCACCTAAGTAGTGTGAGGAGCTGAGAAATAGCTTTCCTAATTTAGCTAGAAATACCTATTTACTTGGAGTGTTTGTCTGGCTTGCTTGCTGTACTTTACCTTAATATTGCTGATCTCTGTATTTTATTTTGAAATGAAGTTTTTAATTAAAGGTTTAGTTGCTTCAATTGTGTATCTTATTCTTGTATTACATTTGTTTTGTTTTAAATTTTCTGTTCTGTTGGAGTTTTAATAGGTCTTGGCTAGGGTCAGTTTGAAAAGTTAACAACAAATTCATTTGCAAACAGTGAATAGCAATAGCTAATTAGTGGGAGGAGCTGAGAAATAGCCTTCCTTATTTAACTAGAAATATCTCTATTTAGCTGGAGTGCTTGTTTGACTTGCTTGCTGTACTCTGCCTAAATATTGCTGATGTCTGTCTGCATTTTATTTTTCCCACCCACCTGCCCAACTGTTGGCTTTTGATTTGCCTGCCTGTACTATAAATCTGATTTTGGACACTCTTCCCAGTCCATTTCATCAGCTCATTCTATGGAGCACAGAGAGATCATTTGGGAAGGCACATCCCTTGGTTTCTAAACCTTGAATTATCTTCTGTTTCCTCTCTTGCCACTTAACTTAAAATGCAATTTATTCAGCTGCTTTGGTTGTATTTGTGTTTCTTCCTACTTTATTTTTATTTTGCATTTGCTACTTGTTCTTTAAAGTGTTCAATTGCATTTATTCTGCTGCATTTATTACTGCTTGTTAGTTGCCTAATTAAATTGTAACTGTTAGTCTAAGCCTCTTAGTTTTGGTTTAAACACTTGGGCTTCACGCAACTTATTTTACATTAAGAAGGTTTGTAGTCTACACTCTTGTGACAGGAAAGGGTAGCCTCTACCCTTCTCAGTTGGGAGTTGCTGATTGAAGTGTTATTCTGCCTGCTTATTTGAAAATGTTATTTTCTGAAATTGTTTCATTTTGTTTGATGTAGCACATACTTGATTCTGATCTGATGAATCTAGTTCTGTTTGTATAACTTGAGCACTAAACATGCCATCTTTTGTTGGAGATGGTTCCCCTGCACCCAATGGCAGGAGTGTGCAGTTAGAACTCAAGTGATTGAAGGTTGCTGGATCAGGACTCAGTTTTGAGCTTTTTATTGGTTAATTTGTTTAAATAAGTTTACTCTAATTTGCTACATAAGCACCAAGTTTGCGTGGATTTGCGCTTGTTTTAGCAAAGCTCCACAGAGTTTGGAGGCCAGCTACTGCTCTGCTGTATTTATCTGATCAATCCAAGGAATCTGCACATCTCTGAAAAACTTGAGTATAATTTTTCACTGTATGTTGCAGTTTTGATCTACATTTATACCATATCACTGCTTATATGAACTGTTTTTATTTTTGAAATTCTTGCATTTTGTGTGCTGTAGCATAGACTAGATTCAGACCTGCTAAATCTAGTTCTGTTTGCATAACTTGAGCACTAAACCGGGCCATCTTTTGTTGGAGATGGTTCCCATGCACCTTATTGCAGGAGAGTACAGTTGGAACTCAATTGACTCTTCTGTTTGAAGGTTGCTTGAACAAGGCTCAGTTTTAAGCTTTTTTACCAATTTATTTGTTTAAATCAGTTTCTTCTTGTTTGCTACATAAGCACAGCATTTGTACGGGTTGCATGGTTTGCGCTTGTTTTACCATAGCTTCACAAAGTTTGGTGGCCAGCTACTGCTCTGCTGTATTTATCTGATCAATCCAAAGAATCTGCTGATCTCTGCAAAACTTAAGTAGAATTTTCCTTGTACATTACACTTTTGAACTGCAGTTTTACAATATCACTGCTTATTTGAACTGTTTTTTTTTTCTAAAATTGTTGTACTTTGTTTGCTGTAGCACAGACTAGATTCAGACCTGATGAATCTAGTTCTATTTGTGTAACTTGAGCACTAAGCCAGGCGATTTTTTGTTGGAGAGGGTTACTCTGCACCCTAGTGGCAGGAATGTGTAGTTAGAACTCATCTGATTGAAGGTGGCTGGAACAGAGCTCAGTTTTGTGCTTTTTTATTGGTTAATTTGTTTAATTCAGTTTGCTCCCATTTACTACATAAGCATCACATTTGCATGGGATTGCACTTATTTAAGGGGCACCATTGGTGGTTCTAGACACAAACACTTCTGCCTGCAAATCTTCCCTTGGTACTCTGCTGGTGCTCCTTCGGCAAGTTCTTGTGATTGTCTCTCACTGACAGGTGATATATTCAGTGAAGCTCCTGAGGTATACCAACACAGATCCTACCCACTAGCCCTTCATATATTTTGTCCACTTCTCCTGTCCTTTACTTTACCTGGTCCTTTCTGTCCTCTCCCTGTTTTCTGACCACAACAACCTACCTAGCATTATGGATGGACAATTTACCATCATTTTTATAGCCAGCCTGGTCGATATGGGCATCCTGAGGCAATGCAGCAATTGCCTCATGTACACTGACAAACCACTTCTTCTACTTCACACAAATTCATCTCAAACACAAATGTGAGAGATGCATTTATGTCAAGAACCTAGAATCCAGGCTCTCTTGCTCACCAGTCAGTTCATTTTATACTATTCAAGTTGTCTACATGCACACCTCACCTCCTGCACCTACCATATCAATAACACATAAACCTACATATGTGGAGGCCCTTAACAGAAGCTTACCTAAATATCAGAGACCTCCCAAATACAAACACAAACATGATTTACATAATACATCCTCTGCAGACATAGTACACATAATATATCACACATCAGTGTCTCACCAGTCAAGTGCCTAAGGCATAGCCCTAAACCAAACATCTTAGTCAGAGGTGACTCAATTGTGAGACACATAGATGTCTCTCTCTCAAGGCTGGCTAAGGAAAAAGTCACAGTCAGCTGTCTGTCAGGTGTCCGGATCCATCACATCATACAAGCACACAAGTCTCTCAACAACAGGCATGGTTATGACTCCATAATAGTCCATGATGGTGTGAACAACTTGAGATGTACCTCACTGGACTGCATGAAGAAAGACATGACTGAGCTCTCTGATTATGTGTCTCAGACAGGTATGTCCCTAGCCTTAAGCAGCATTTTATCTTTCCTTAGGATGATACCTCAAAACAAACAAAAAATAATTGACTTCAACAATTGGCTTAGTTTCTGGTGTCAGTCAAAGGGGATTCAGTAACTGTCAGTGTGATATGACATGTTTGACAGACCTCTATGCTTTGCCAGAGATGGTCTTCATCTGTCACCTCTGAGATTTCAGTTACTGGCTAAGGTTCTTATAACTCCATAGTGCCTTTTTCAAGCAATGTGACAAGAATAAAATTTCCAATGTAAAATACCCTTTAAGAACATCCTCAAGGTTATGCTCCTAAATACAAGGAGTCTAAACCAGAAACTGCACTTACTGGAAGTAATCCTCTCCTTGGAAGATGCTGACATTTGAGTAGATGCTGAAACATGGTTTAAGGCTGTGGAGATCACCACAGCTGTACCAGGTTATATTTCCTTCCACACATTCAGACAACAAACTGAAGGCATAAGAACTAAAGGAGGTGATGTATCAATATACATTAAAGATAAAATGCACCTCTAGATTGGTTACACATCACGATTCTCTTGAATTTCTTCAGGTGCAACTGACTGTAGGCAAGATCCCTCTTCAGGTCACTGCCAGCTATAGGACCCCCTCCATGAATCAGGACATCCACTCAGCTTACTTGGATCTACTTGAGTAAATCAAGATACAACCAAACACTATGGATTTGGGTGACTTGAATTACCCATCCTTTGGCTGGGTAAATTATACATGTTCTAACTCACTTGCCCAAGGATTCCTGGACTTTGTTAACTCCAGTGCCCTGAACCAGCTGGTTGACACACCCACAAGGTGCTCAACATTCTGGATATGGTGCTCACCAACATGGCGTACTGCTGCACCACCTTTAGTGTGTGGACATCCCTGGTGAGATCTAATTACAAATCAGACTCACTAGAAATAATTATAATAGAAGATGCCCCTTAGCAACAACTAGACTAAAAATACCTTTCCAAGGCTAATTACAACCTCTTACATGGCAGCAAAAATAGATTCATAGCACCTCCCCCACTGATGGAGCGACACCTATGCTGAGTTATACACCAATGCTTTATATAAGCACCTGTACAATTGTATTAAATCTGCCATATCGGATAGAACCAAAGCAAGATCTTCAAGGAAAAACAAACCTGCCTATTGGACAACTGCCACTAATAGGCTATACATAGGAGAAAGAAATTGCTGTCTAAAGTAGGAAGGAATGGTCTGAAAACTAGAGACACTCCTCAGCTTAAACAAGCAAATAAGACTCCTAGTTAAGTCCAATAAAGCTAACTACAAATCCAAATTTAGCTTCCCTAACTAAGGATAACCACAAGCTGTTCTTTAGTTGCATTCATAACCTCAAAGGTAAGGCCCAGATCTGTACTGAACTCATAGTTAATGGTATTACATATACAGAATATGTGGATACAGCAAACCTGCTGGCTGAAAGGTTCGGTGAAAACGTCACTCCCCTGCCCCCACCACATATACCCCTAAGCATCCCTAAAACCTGCCCCCCACCTAGTATCTCCAAGGATCAGGTCTTAAACTCCATCTCCAGGGTCAAAATCACAGCATCTAAGGGACCTGACAACATCCTGGGCTGTGTTTTACATAGTTTAAAACAGGAATTAGGATCACCATTGTGCACGCTTTTCAATCAAAGCCTAAGCAATGTATTCATCCGAGTGGAATGGAAAACAACTACCATCATCCTTTTGCACAAAGAGGTTGCATCCATGATCCTTGGGAACTATATACCCACTAGCCTGAACAGCCTTATCTGGTAAGCCATGGAACAAATCACCACAGACCTTATTAACAAAAATATAGATAATCTCCAAACAGTCGACCCCACCGAGTTTGGCTTTGTCCAGGGGAGATTGTGCCTGTTACACTTGGTGGACATCTTCAAATCAGTCACCAAAGCCCTTGATGAGTACAAATCTGTGCATACGGCTTACCTAGACTTAGCCAAGGCATTTGACACAATCCCCTAATTAGCTATCATTGATAAACTCACCCAACTGGGTATCAACCCATATATTGTCAGGTAGGTTGCAAACTGTCTCTCTGATAGAACTCATACAGTCAAAATCGGGTTCTCCACCTCCATCAGCAGACCTGTAAGCAGTGATGTTTTGGAATCTACTTCTCTGAAGTACAGGCTAAAATTAAAGGACAGTGGCCGACAATGTTTGCTGATGACTACAAACTGGGAGCAATCACAAGAAGGTCTTACTCAGAATAATGACTGGCGCCAAAGCCATGGTCTTAAACTTAATGCAAAAGAATGCATGATCATCCCCTTTAGTAAGGGTGATATTCCTGCAAACTACCACATCAATAGCAATACCCTAAGCACACAGTCAGTGGTGAGAGATCTGGGCACACAGGTCAACAGCAACCTTAACTTTGATCACCATGTCTCCACAGTGGTAAGAATGGGCATTTTATGTTGTTCATAAATAAGGGTATTTCCTCCAGAAACAAAAGGTTATTACCCCCCCCCCCCCATATTCTTCCATCATCAGGCAATAATAGAGTACAATACTCCCTTTGGTATGTTCCTTTCCAAACACCTGCAGCAATTGCAGAGACCATAAAAGTTCCTTACAAAGAAAATTCAGGGTCTTCAACATTTCTCTTATGTGGACAGACTGTAATCATTGTCACTTTACTCTGTGTCATGCAGACTGCTCAGAGGTGACCTGTGCCTTGCATATAGAGCAATCTCTAACCAGCTTTAATAGAAATGCTGCACATTCCCAAGTCAAATAGCAAATGGTTCACTCTCTCAAAGGACCTTAACCTCTAATGTAACATAAACAGAATTTGCTAGAGGGACAGATTTGTTTCAAAGAGGTTGCCTCACATTTGGAACAAACTTCCTCTTCATGTTAAACAAAGTCCCTCATTGGCCCTATTTAAGTGTAATTTAGATGACTGGATGGGTAACCAGAAATTCATCCCAGTGGTACCACCTGTGTCCCTCTTGGGCAGAGGCAATATGTGCTGATTTTAGTGTCTACTTGAACAAGACACCCTTGGGAACACAGTTTGAACTTGGCTAGACTTGTAAGGGCCCTGAGGTCATCACCCTAGTAACCTCCTATGTTCCTATGATCTTATGATCCTATGCCCTGAGACTTCTGTCTCATTTAGTCTTAAAACATAATTGCAGTGCTGGATTACAGAATGGCATCACATATATCTGGTCAACTGACTTCTGGCTCCCACACTACCCCCTTTACTAGAAACTGAACCAGAATCTAGCACATATGTATCATATTATACACACATAGAGCTTTGCTAATATGTGTTATAGCATTTAGAAGATATCAAACCATTAAAAAAAATTCTGTCATTCCAGGGAAGTAAGTAGTTCACCTCATAGGACAATAGAGTAGGATTCCTAGTCCTGGTTTTCACAGGCATTTTGTCTCTGGCTGCAATCAAAACTTTAAGATACAATCTTTAATGCCTAAACCAGGTAATTTAATTTCAGACTGTTTTCAAAGTTAGTTGGACTGAGATTAACCTCTTCTCTTCCGGTGTCCACTGTTACAATATATTCATATCAACAGTTACAATACAGTCTGACATACAGGTGTATTTGTTTTCTGTCCAGTAGAATCCACTGTTGGTACATTTTTAACACAAGCAGCTTTACAAATATATTTTTAACACAAACACCTGTACAAATCAGAATGATATACAAATGACATATAATTCTTCACAAAACTCTAGCTAGCTATGCTGACATATGTTACACATCTACTGCCACACTTCTCATGTCATAGCTGGCAATACCTCACATCATCACACCCCCCCCCCCTTTGAAGACTCAAGCTAGTTTTTCCAGTGACCCTGGAGAAACATTGCTCGAGAGAAATGAGCCTGCCTGGGAATACATTAATACCTACTCTGTCTTGAGATCTCATCTGGATTGGTATTGTTGATCTCACTACTGTATTGCAAAAGGTGGGTGCATCCAGGTGTCCCCCAGCTCCTGTAACACTGCTCAGATTTCTTGAATCTGGGTAGAGGATAGCCACTGGGACACTGCTACCCATTCCACTGAGGTGTCAGTCTGAGAATCACTGAAGATATCTGTCACCAGATCCCTCTCATACTCCTCCTACCATCCACTGCAAATACCCAGCACCAGGGCCTCCCTCTCATGGCAAGGCTTCATCATGTTAGCATGGTAAAATGTGTGCCCCTGCTTATTGTCTAGCATTTCTACTATGCGGTTAAAATCACTGACTTTTCTTACGACTTAGAAGGGTCCCTGCCAAGCTGCCTTCAGCTTATTGTGTCTGACAGGAATGAGAACCATAACCTGCTGTCCCACAGCATACTCTCAAGCTCAAGCATTTCTGTCATACCAGACCTTGTTCTGCAGTTGGGCTCCTGCGAAGTTCTCTTGGAACAAGGCCATGAGCTCCTTAAGCCTTGTAGTAAGGTTTAGGACATATGCCACAACAGACTCTTTGTGGGATTAACACTCACCCTCCCACTCATCATGAATCAAATCTAAAGTTCCCTCAACCTATGCCAATTCAGCAACTCAAAGGGTGAAGAACCTGTGGATTCCTGGGGTGCATCTTTGCATGCAAAAAGCAGATGGGGCAAATATTTGTCCCACTCTCTCTTAAACTGGTCTGCAAATGCCAGTAGTATGTTTTTTTAGTGTAGAGCTTATCCTCTCCTCAAGACCATTAGTCTGTAGGTTGTACGGGTGGTCTTTAGGTGCTTCGGGTGCTTCACCTCACAGTGGTCTCACAGACAAGCCAGTAGGTCTGACATGAAATTGTGACCTCTATCAGTCAGTAATTCTCTTGGGAAACCTACCCTGCTGAAAATCTCCAACAAAGCAGTTGCCACCTTCTCTGCCTCGATGGAGGACAGAGTCACTTCTTCAGGGTATCTAGTAGTATACTTTTTGGTTATTCCTTCCTCCATTACCTCAATGACCCTGATGAAGAGTCAGCATCTCCCTCTCATGTTGGTGCTGTTTCTCATTTTCTTCAGCTCTAAACACCACAGTCCTCTGCTGATTCAAATTCCATATGTTTTGCCTGTCACAGTCTCTCCACTGATTCTAATTCCAAATGTTTGGCCTTAAATTCAAGTTTCTTTAACTCCAGTTGCATTTTTAAGTCCTCTGAGGGAAAGGTGCACTGCCCTGCTTCTGAGGGCTGCACATCCCCATCGCCAAACTGGATGTCTTTCTGGTTGCCGGTCTGTGCTGCAGCTGTGATTAAGGCTGAAATAATTTCCTCTTTAGTCAGGTTGGAATGTACCAGTCCTTTGGCTTCACACACCTTGGCCAACTGGTTCTTTGTCATCTTGCCATAATCCTCTGCTGACATATTTGCCTGCTTTCCTTGACTAAACTAAGCTAACAAAAAATAAACTAAAATGTTATGAAAATGAAGCTCTGTATGCTTACCTTGTGGCTGCTGAGAGTAAACACACCTTCAGTGACAACTGCCTACAGACTACAGAAGCTCAATTAATATCCACTCCACTGCTCACCAATATGTGACACCCCTCCTATAGGCCAGTACTCAAGAAGCTTCAATCCTCACCACTGACACAGGTGAGGTATTTTCACTTTGAACACAAAATAAGTACACACAGTATTTTCAGATGCACCAAGCACAATTTCGATTAAGAGCACACAGGCAACACACTCAGTCCTGGGGCTGGGGTTCCCTCTCTCTATCCAGGCCCCAAATATGATTCCCCAATCACAGTTGCAGAGTAGAGTCCTCAGCCGAGTGTTCCAAGCCATGTCCTCCACCACACTCCTTATGAAACCAGTGCTCTGTTTCCCTGCTCCAAGTAGCTGACAAGCATAATCTTTGAGATTTGATTTTCACACACACACACAAACCTGGACACACACACAAGACACACATGCACACACACGCGCACACACACACACACACACACACACACACACACACACACACACACACACACACACACACACCTGGGAAAGGCTGGCAAAGATTTACCAGCTATGTCCCCTTTGCCCATACTATAAGGTTCATACTGCCACTAGAACTCTCCAAAGCCAGCTACTCTAAGGCACTTACCATTGTATCAAGTTATACTGAGTAAAATGAATACTAATATAAATGGTAGTGTTTGACCAATGGAGCCCAATGCAGCAAAGCTTTCAGGAGTGGCCACAGTGTCACCAAATAAATATAAGTACTCTCAAAGGTTGAAATATTCTCTAAAAGACCAGCCGCAATGAAAAGTTTAAATATATTTACAAATAAATAATAAAAGAACATGAAACTACTAAATATCTATTTACAATAAACACCAGAGTTTCATATCACAGGAAATATTAAAACTCACAAAAATGGAAAGATTCACACAGATACAGAAAAACATGACTTAACTAATTTCACTATATTTTCCTGACATATTTAAAGAATTACTACCCCGATTCACTTACTAGAGCAAGGCAAGCTGATGCAGGTGCATAGTCCTTTTTGTAAAGTTTCAAAAACAGACTGCCTTGAGACTTCTGTCTCATCTAGCATTAAAACATAATTTCAAATCAGTTTGATATGCAAATGACATATAATTCATTATAAAACTCCAGCTAGCTATGCTGGCATATGTTACACATCCATTGCCCTACTTCTCCTGACACAGCTGGCAAATCCTCACATTTAAATGTCTTTCTTTCTTAACATTCACTTCAATGCAGTACAGGAAGTTTGTATTGTAAATTCCAATGGATGGAGCCTAAGCCTTCTGACAGAATCAAATTATGCCCTCACATTTCAAACAAATGTCCATATCTCTGGAACCATAGGGGTTATAAAAGAAGTATAACTGGCAAAGTCTTCAGTACATTTTTTTTATTGTGGTAGTATTCTTTAGGTTCTAGGTTGTAAACAGGATTTTTTAAGTCAGAGTAAACACAGTAACAATTACAGCTGTAATATTTTGTAAACAACTTACAATATCTCAGCAACCACTCAAGTTATACACATACTGTCAGCAGGATTTTATGCATCCAGCTGAGGGCTTTCAAATGAGCATAAGGAGTTCTGTCTGTTACTTGGTTGTTGAGATATTTAGAAAAATGTGAAAATTATATCTTTATAAATTAATATCATAAAAACATTTTTAATATCTAATCACCTGCACTAGACACAGGTCAAATTTGAATGCAGTTGAGGTTGCCATTGTGTAAGCTTTAAGATGACATCTTTTAAAACCTGCTACATAGCATGATTTTTGGAATTATTAATGCAAATATGAACAAGCAATATTTAATGCCTAGAGGTGTCAGTAGGAGTTAACTGCAGATGCACTTCAAGGCGTCACTCGGATGTAATGAGTCAATGTTTAAAGTTAAAATCTTCTTGATTGAATTTTCATTGTGGTGGTCCATGATGGCTATTAAGGTTCAATATTCACAAGAAAAAGAAAAATATAAAATATTATATATATATATATATATATATATATATATATATATATATATAATGAACTGTAGCACATTAGAAAAAAATCTAAAGAAGCAGTGTTGACAACTTCACACAGTCTTGTCATTTACTATACTTGATGTCGCACTTTACATAAAACATTTCATTTCTACCTCTGCTTAATAGAATTTTACTAATTTATATCAAATGAAACAGCTGAATGCCAACTCATACTGACATCACTCCTAATGTTTTCCTGGAACAGCAATATGGTACCTTTTACCACTTGGTCTTCCAAAAACATCATATACCTTCACTACTTCAAACAGTTGAGGCCAAACAGAAAACTTAAATCTAGCCATTTTTGTTCATCTCACCCTATCTCCTGACAAGACTGCCATTTCATTTTTCAGTATGTCAGGTGCCACCCCTGTCTTGGGGAGTGCAATCTGCTAATCTGTGTTCTTTGAAAGACAGATTGTGCTTTCAGACAACCTGCATTTGCACTCATGATCTTTACGTACCAGTAATTATGTCATTAGTATTATTAAATTACTCAACTCTCATTTGGCCAATCATTGGGTATAATACCCCATTTGGCATGTATCTGTCCAGACACATGAAACAACTGAAATGCCCACAGAGATACCTTTCTAAAATGATGCAAAGCCTAAACAAGCATGTCCTACATGGACCAACTCAAAGCCAAATGTCTGTTATTGTTATCTTACAGACTGCTAAGAGGTAACGTGTCTGGCTTACAAGGCATCCTCCAACTCAGTATTGATGAATGTATCACACATCAGCAAGTCAAATGGCATCAGAAATAGTCTAGTGATATAAACCTCTTCTGTAGAATTAAAAGTGCAGTCTGAAGGGACAAATATGTCTTGCAGAGGATACTGCTACTCTGGAACAGACTCTCCATCCACATAAAAGAAAGTTCATCCCTGTCCATATTCAAGTGCAACTTGGAACTATGTATGGAAAACAGAAAATGTACTCCAAGACTGCCCCTGTACTACTAATGGACAGAGACATCTCCTGAATGCTATATTCCATGCATGGGTCCCCTCAAATTATCTGTGACATGATCACAATTATTCTCATTTTAGTTGATATTTAATTATAAACTAGTGGACAGGTAAGACCAATCTCTTACCAAATGGAATAGGTTAATTTGAGCAAAAAAGGGAAACTGGTTAGACAAAAAGTGGCCCACAAGGGCAGCTAGCCTAGTACTTACCTAAGAATTTATTAACCTATAAGTAAATTGGTCTTTTGTAGATTTGTTAACTGAAAGCCTGTAATGGGTCAAAGAATAGAAGACTGCCAATCATCTGAAGCTTAACATGGCCATATAATTGTTATCCCTCTTCATGCCACCTTAAGGACCTGCCTAACATAAATTCTGCCACTGCATAGAATAGTGATTGGTAGGTATTTCTGAAGAAGATTAAAGAATGTAGTGTGACAGGGAAAAGGTTTCATCACAAGTGAAAGCTTCTTGTTTTCATCTTTGTAACATCTCTCATATTAAATTCCTTCCTCCTCCAGAAAGCTTTTTTCTAATTGATTAACACAGTTTCTGTCCTACTATTGAGGTTGATTGTTTGTACTTAGTTCAGAACTCCAGTGCATAATTATTTACAAGTAGCTCAGGCTACCTTCACATTACTCCATTCCTGTTGAGTCTGTATTGCATACCATGAAGGTTTGAGTGTGAGGAATTTAAAGAAATAATGACCACTCTTTCTCCATCTCCCAAACATGCTTTTAGCAAGACCCAATTTAGATTAGGTGGGGACCAGGGTAGAAGCCTCTGCTAAGCCTCTGTGAAAATGCACTTATGCAGCCTGTTGTATGAGCACTGCAGGCCCTCAAGAAGAGCTACGTTTCTAGATAGTCTATGGCACATCTTATGCTTTATTTTTGAAAGATTATGCATATAGGTAGCATTCATAATGCTGAATGTCCAAAAGACCAAATGACAAAAAGTCAACAACAAAAGGTCAATAATGAAAATGCTGATGAGACTGCAGTACAGTGGCGACTGGTGTTTACCCCTTTCCTCACTGTAGTGATATCTCAGAGCTGGTATATATAATTGGCAAGTGGTGTGGGTTGTGCACGGGGGATTGCCCCCCCCCCCCGCACACAATGTGAGACAAGTTTCTCAGCAAAGTGAGATTTAACCTTTTGTAGTCAATGTAATGTTGAGTGCTTCAGTCATTTGCCATTTTGAATGTATTACAAACAAGCACACACACACACACACACACACACACACACACACACACACACACACACACACACACACACACACACACACACACACACACATATATATTTGCTTTTTACTGCTAAAAGAAAAGTTATATATGCCCATACCATGTGTGTGTGTGTGTGTGTGTGTGTGTGTGTGTGTGTGTGTGTGTGTGTGTGTGTGTGTGTGTGTGTGTGTGTGTGTGTGTGTGTGTGTGTGTGTGTGCGTGTGCGTGTGTGTGTGTGTGTGTGTGAGCGCACAGACAAAAATCAGTTATTTATTTATTTATTTGACATTTGTTTACTGGGGTGGTCTGACTGTGTTTACAGATCCCGTTTTCAGCAGAGCCCAGGGAGAAAAGCTCGACATACAGTACAATACAAATACAGTATAAAACAATACAATACAAATGACATTAGCAATACTATAGAAAAATAAGTTGAAAGAACATAAACTATGCTGCAGGATATTACAATATATACTACACATCTAGACAATTCTATAGCGTTAAGACATTATAGACAACAATAGTCACTCTCACTGTATACATAGCCTGTGAGTAGATAGTGTCCAAAAATTATATATAGATAGTGCATTGCATGACATTGACTGTTATAGTACATGAAAAAATAGAATGTTGGTTTCAGTTAGAAAAATTATATCCAGAAAGTTAGTGACGCAGAAAGATAGTGAGAGAGTTAACAAGAGTAGAGGCATTACAGTCTGAGCAGCAGCTTAAGCATATGGTATAAAAACAGAGAAGGAGTTTGGAGAGCTTTAGGATGTTGCAGACTATGAGGGAGTGAATTGTGACAGAAGAGGAGAATGAGGCTAATGTGGAAGAAGAGGAAGAGCTGAGCATTAGGCAGAATTTATGCAGGAGCAGAGCCATGTATTTTTGACATGATTTGTTTAAAGCGGCTTTGAAATGGGTGAGGCCAGGCATAGACCTGGTAGCTAGTGGTAGTGAATTCCATAGTATAGAGACAGAGTATGAATACAGGGAGTGACCTGGCTTTCTTGTAGGTTTTGAGATAGCTAAGAGATTTTTGTCTCATGATCATAGGGATCGATCTAGTGTGTAAGGTCTGTCTTGACTGCCTAGTGCAGGGCAGGCAGTAGGCTTGAAAATAAGGTTATGCAAAGTGGATAGCTGAATAAAGGCAAGTCAGTTGGGGAGTTCAAGCCAGTTTAGTTCTAGTAATGGTTTACAGTGGTGTATGTGATATTTAGAGTTTGTGGCAAACTTTGCAACTCTGTTGTAGCTCTGTTCCATCTTGCTTAGGGTAGAAGTTTGTAAGTTAGTTAGGATAGGAGCACCATAAAGAAGAGAGGGAAGTAAAAATGTTTTTGCGTAGGTAGTTCTGGTTGGTACGGTAAAGGAATGTTTGTTTCTGTATAAGTCCCAGTTTTTGATAAGTTTTCTTTGCATTTTGTTGTAAAAGGGAGTCAAATGAAAATTTATATTCAGTGATAACTCCTAGAAGTTTGATTTCCTGCACAGTTTTTATGATAGTGTTGTCAGATGCAAGGATGTTGAAATGATCAGTGACAAGGGAGGTGCTTTTGGGGTGAAAGAGTACTATTTTAGTCTTTTTTGGATTAAGAAAGAGTTGGACATTTCTTAGCTAGGATTCGGCAACAGTAAAGGAATGCTGAGTTTTTGAAAGTAGTGCTGGTAGTGAGTGAGCAGTATAGATTATGGTGTAATCATCAGAATATTGAATGAGGGTTCCAGGGTGAGAGGCAGTGCGAAGGTTGTTTGTGAAAATGTTGAAGGGTAGGGGTCCAAGGATGGATCCTTGAGGGACTCCAGTAGGCTTAAGCAGAAAGGGTGAGTTCATTGGACCATTTCACTGCTTGTTTACAATCCTTGCAGTAGCTCTGAAACCATTTTACTGTGTTATCTGAGAAGCCTACGTTAGACAGTGTGTTCAACAGTAAGGGGTGAGACACTGTGTCAAAGGCCTTGGAGAGATCAGGAAAACTGAAACTGTATAGCATCCTGCATCTCTGGCCTTGTTCATGGTGTCTGTAAAGGATAATAGAGCTGTAGTGGTGCTGTGGCTGGGTCGGAAGCCATGTTGGGTTTTGGTTAAAAGATTGTTTTGCACTAGGTATTGCATTACCTGCTGATGGATGTCTCTCTCGAGAATTTTGGATATGGGTGATAAGATGGATATAGGATGGAAATTGGATGGTTCCAAAGAATTGACTCCTTTATGGATGGGGGTGATGTGAAATTGTTTCCAAATGACAGGTACTTCTGATTCGGATAATGACCTATTTATGAGGATACTGATTGGGTAGACGATTGAGTTGGCAGCCAGTATGAGGTAGTGTGGTGGAAGATTATCAGCTGAGGTGGAGCCGGGTTTTAGTTTTTGTAGCAGTTTCTTAATGGTGTCAGTGGGTACTGGCTGAAATGAGAATGAGGTTCATATGACATTTTCTTGAGTAGGGGGGTTATTAATGACAGGGTTAGAAGTAGTTGATGGTCTGGGGTTGGTGTCCAAATAGGTTGAAGGGTGGGAGGTCCAGTATTAGGGGTGTTAGTACATCTAATATTGATTTTATGAAGTGCTTGTTAAAATTTTTGGCTATTTGTGGTGGAGGGGTATCAGGTGATAGGGTGTGCTCTCTGTTTGTTCCAGGGTTAAGCAGAGAAGATATGGAGTGCCAAAATGTATTGGGGTTGATATTATGCTGGATTTAGACTATCTATCACAAGTATACTTAAACACACACACACACACACACACACACACACACACACACACACACACACACACCTGCACACACACACACACACACACACACACACACACACACACACACACACACACACACACACACACACACACACACACACACACACACACACACACACACACACACACACACACACACACACACACACACACACACACACACGCACAGACACACATATAGAAAAACATATACTGTGCACTACCTTCAGTTAAATTGGAGAAATGCAAGTTCACCATGACTTTGGGCTGTTGGAGGAATCCACAACAGTTGGACAAAAACACAAAGAACCAAAGAAGGCATGGCAGCTGTACACAGAAAGAGCCACATGTAAGAGATCAACCCCAGAGCAAAGCTCCTTGATATGGTAAAGATACTCACTGCACCACTGTGCCAACGATCAGTTGGTTTCAGACACATGTTGCCTTCAACACTAAAGATAGCCACTTACAATTGACTGGGATGGAAAGTGAAAAAAATGATGGCTGACTTATTACTATTAAATGTAGTGCAACACTACTCAACAAGTACACACACACACACACACACACACACACACAGACACACACACACACACACACTAACTGGATAGGAAATGTTAAACAGTCTTTGGGCTTTTCCCAGTTAGGGGTCACCACAGCAGAACTCCAGTCTGCTAATAATTGGCAGTGGATTTTTACAGTGCCAATGTGCCAGCCTGACACCCAACCTTCAAAGATGGCACACTCATTCAAGCACACACCTACCTGCATGTCTTAAAATGTCACTCAACTGCAGGGAGGACATGCAGACTCCACACAGAAGGAACTCCAGTTGAGAACTGAACCAGAAAACTTCTTGCTGAGAGGCAGCAACGCTAACCACTGCACCACTGCAGCCAATGTGAAACAGTAGCATAATATAAAATTGATATTTTCCTTCATCTCATTATCTGCTGGTGGGTGTGAGCTATTTAGCTTCAGTGGAACAGCCTTTTGCACTAACATTTTGGCATTTTATACTAGTATATGCTGCTCAGTGGAAATCTACTGATACTAAATTGGTAGGTTCATGCTGTTGTTTATATCAGACAGAAGTGAGAATGATGCTGAGAATGATTCTATTTTTATAAGTAAAGGTTCAATCCCACTGTCCTAGCATTCAACAGTAGAAACTGTAGAACATTATTGTCGAATAATTTGCAGTAAAACAGATTTCTGGAATGACTGCAGGAGGAAAAAGTGAGAAAAAGGTGCATGATTTTTTTTTTTTTGTTTGTTTTTTATTTACAGGATCAGCTAAATGGTCATTCTTCTGTGGAGGGGGAAGCCCTCCAGCCCATCAATTCCCTGGTATACGTGAGAATCATTTGTTATGAATTAGGTCAGTCTGCAGATCCTGTAGAGTGCAGTTTGCCTAACCTTCCTCTGCTTTCATGTGTAACTACAGATGTTGGCAAGATACACATGCATGCTAATGCACAACTGCAACCTTAAGGCTATAAAATCCACTACAATGTAGTGCAGGTATTCAAGGCTTCATGCTCTGCACAATATAGTTTCACTCCTGCAGGCAGCATCAGCAGTGGTGGCTGGTGACTTCAAATCAAAGGGAGGCTGCAGGAGACAGGTAAATGGGTGGGGTCAATGGGGAGGGGTGTGGCCAACTAGAAAGAGGAGGGGCTATGCTCAAAACCACAAAAACTGTAACTTTAATTAAATACGCTGCCCTGGGTGCCAAACCATCATTATGAGAGTCCAATCAAGACAAAATGAAGTGTAGAAGAAAAAAAATATTTCAATGCATTGGCTGCATGACAGCTTACTTAATATCTAGATGGAAATAAAAAGGTTGTGAGGCATGAAAAAATAAATTACTTTTTAAATACATTACTGGAATGCCAGAAGTATAAAAAAAACAAGCAGCACTCAACTCAAACCACTTCTCCTTGCACTGCAGTTCTAATTATAATTTATATTCAGCTTTACTAAAGTACCAAGTAGCATGCTGAAAGCAGGAATCTCTGTGATACCCCCATTTGTAAAAATGCTTCTTATCCAGAAAAGACCTGCTGCCTGACAAATATCTACTTGTTTCATGGGGAAAACATGATCAAAGTATAAAATGAAAAGCAAGCAAGAAACAAGCTCAAGATACATTGCTTACAGGATTACTGTACAGGTAATGGACCACACATGGTAGATTGGCATTCTGTTTGGTTTACAGGTAAAGCCTGCAAAAATGACTGCAAGTCTCCAACAAATGTAATGAGCTTCTTAAAATAATGTAATCCTGTCCTTTATTACAAATACTGTCATATGCATTTCAATACCCAAGGCTTATACATTATCTAGTTATGTACATATTCTCTGCATGGCAACAACAGAAAGGCTTTCAATGTTGGCAATTCTTTAACAGTATGCTTATTACAGCTTACTTGCATCTTACAATCTCAGACAAGCTTACCTGATGGTCATTAAAGCATTGCTACTTAAACACAGAGCAACAGGCACTTTCTGAGTAATAATAATCATAAATCAATAGTATAAAAATATGACAGAAACCAGAACATTCTGCAAAATCAAGGACAGTGTAAAATAGCACTTGTGTCTACCTTGGATGGGGGGATACTCTGCACATTTACACTGCATAACTGCTCCTTGCCTTGTTTGGACACATCCAGCATCACTACATGGGGGAGTGGGGTGCAACAAGTATGTCCGAATTTGAAATATCTCTGGCTGACTGTAATGGCCCTGACACATTTGTCATACCTCTCAACCTCAGAACAAGAAATATGGACAGAGCCATACATAGAAGTCGGACAAAGGCCCAAAAATAAGGACACATTTTAAATATTGATCTTATAAACTTAGAAAGATAATAGAATAGTAGGTCTTGCATTAACATGAATTTTCTGAAAGGTACGAAATCTGAAACTCAAATGTCTGTCCATTATTTTCTAACTTCAGTATTTAATGATTTGCCACAAATTTGCCAAAAAAACACAATTTTATGAAAAATGGACCAAAAATGTGATGCAGAAATATAAAATAATTACACAATACAGCTGGGAACCTGTCAAAGAAGGGACACTTTTTAATATTAGTACTGCTAACTTGAGCAGCTGACAAAATAAAAAAATCTACATGCATTTCTGACATAAAAGTAATCTATAACTCTGATTACTACAGTTATTTCTTAATTGTAAGCCCTCCACATTTTCTTCCAAAATTGCCATTTTGTGGCAGGATTATTAGGGGAAGAGCAACATTTTGAGCCAAAATTGGGGACAGTTGAGAGGTTTGGATATACCTAATTCTATAAACCAATTTATTTGTACGTACCTCTCAACCTGTTAATGCAGGAGATCTGGACAAGGCCAAATATACTGGGGGAACATATAAACAGTACTTTAAATTGCTGTATAAACTGAGCCAATTGATAGAATAACAGGTCTTGCTTTAGCATGCATTTTTCTGAAGGTTATGAAGTCTGAAACTCAGTGTCGGTCATTATTTAGTGACTTAATTCCTAAATTATTTGCCAGAAAACCACACATTTTATGAGAAACAAACCAAAAATAAGAAGCAAAAATCTATTCATTCTGTGAAAATCTGGACAGTTGAGAGGTATAGTTCAGCCGGAGCTGTCTTTGAGTTTGCCACCCTTCGCCCTCACAAAATCATGGTGGAATAGAGCCTCCCCCCTGCAGTCATTCCAATGAACCATTACTTGGCTATTTCACCCCATTTACCATAAACACTAATGTGCATACTGCTTTACTTCTACAATGACTTGGACTTCATATGAAAGTTTTATTTTGCATTTTACAGCACAAACACTAAGACATCTGCTAAATAAATCAATGCAATCTCACAATGAAAACAGACTTGGCATTAAAACTTCTCTGCCCTTGAAACTCACATTCATTGAAACAGCATTGAAACTCACAGTCAAAGAAAATACATTTTGCCAGTGGCAAACAAAGATTAACTTTGGGCCATTTTCAAATCATAGGCCCCTTGCACACGAAGCATACACGTGGTCTTTGATACACCTTCCTGATTGTATTAAATTATATTCCTTGTACAATATAATGCAGTTGTTAGAGGGCGTTTTAAATTTGTTTTGAACATTTTTCCAGTAAACAATGAAACAAAATACATGCACCAATAATGACAAAATTGCTCAATTCAGAACATTTTTCCAGTAAACAATGAAACAAAATGCATGCACCAATAATGACAAAACTGCCCAATTCAGAACATTTCTATCATAAAAGTCTACTCAGACTTCTACAGTCCACCAGTATCAGTAAATATGCACAATTTCTGAAGAAGTAAAAGTCTTCTAAATAATTCCACATTAAAGAAATCTGTAACTAATGAAGAGGTTGCTGCTAGCAATCAACTTTATATTTCATTGTTTCATCTACAAATAAAGTGCCTGTTGCCCTTGAGGAATAAATTGCCTAAGTTGCATTAAAAAATGATAAACTAGTAATATTGCAATAGGGAATGGATGGCAAACTGATAACAGGTTCATAGTTACTAGGTATCTTCACCAAAAAGGACTGCAGCATCCACCCCCTTTGCAATACAGTACAATATGAGCAATGCATTTACATACTGTGGGAGTAGAACCCACATCCTTCTGCATCAAAAGCAAGCACACTATCTACTATACTATCAGCACCGCAAGCATTCCTGCTATAAGCAGCACTAAACTTTTGTTCCCCTGCAGCTCTCAACTTATTGTAAAATCTACTTGACACTCAGCTGCATCTCTGAACTTTGCAGCAAAAGAAATCTGGAAAAATCCAAAATTGGGGGGGGGGGGGGCAAAACATAGGGGCACATTTTAAGCATTGCTTGTATAATGTTGGAAAGTTGTTAGAATAAAATGCTGTGTTACCACCATACATTTCACTGCCAAGTATTGAACCCAGGACCCTGTGCAAAACAGTCAGAGCAACATACCGCTATGCCAAATCATCTGCTTTATAAAAGAGCGGTAGCCTGAAACTTAAATGGCTACCATTTAGTGAATTCAGTTCTCACCATAGCTGTCAACATCTTAGCACAAAACACCTGAACAAAGCCAATAATGAGGGAATACAGCCCCAAAACATATTCAGTGAGTTCAGTTATCATAGCTCTCAACCTTGGCACAAAAAACCTGGACGAAGCCAATAATGGGAGAATACAGTCCAAAAAATAGGGATAAATATCCATTGAGGACACCAGAGCAAACCCAGGGAGGACATGCAGACTCCACACAGAAGGCACCCCAGCCAAGAATCAAACTAGACAACCTGCAGCTATCAGGCAACAATGCTATCACTGCACTACTGGCTGTGCTATGTGACAAAAGTACAGAAACCACATATTTTATGAGGAATAGAACAAATATGAGGCAAAAATCTGCAAATGTTTTACAAATGGTGGTGGATAAGGAATTCAGGCTCTTGTCACTTGGGCCCAAGGTACAGGGTTCAAGCCTTACACACACACACACACACACACACACACACACACACACACACACACACACACACACACACACACACACACTCCATGAATTAGGGTAGTGATTCTGTCCTCTGCAGCAGCCAGATGATTCCCTATCCTCCATAACAGCCTGTGAAGGCTTTCTGGGTCTCCCCGCAAGACGTGAGTGGGCCATGTAGTCTGGTGTTCTTCTGGTCACCACTGCATAGACCTCTGGGCTGGCAGGGCAAAGTTCCCTGCCTTCCCTATCCAGACTGCCTAACAGAGCAGTCTGGAGTTCAGGAATGAAGCACACGTGTGTGGAGTTCTGGAATGCCTAACACAGAAGTCAAGAACTAAGCACGCATGCATGGTTCTGGGACTGCCTAACACAGCAGTCAGTAACTAAGCATACAGTAGTGGGGGAATTTAGTTAATTCCTTTTACAAGTGGGGGGGGCTGCAGTCCTGCAGTTGTACAGCACGGGCCACCCCTGCCCCTGACAATCCAAGTCTATCACAAATGGTGCAAGATACACACACACATAGATGCACACTCACATACACATACACAAACACAAAAAATTCACAGTTCCATGTTAAAACTGCAACATCTGTAAAAAAATCATTAATATATCTATCATCCAAAACCTCTTTGTACATCCAAAACATCTTGTGCCTGGACTAAGTCAGTAACTACTGTTAAACATGAAAATTGTAAATCAACTGAGTACTGAGCTTCCTAGTACATAATAGTGTATGCAGTAGTGTATTATTGCACAGTTCAATGACATTCAACTTACACCCTATGCTGTTATTCATGATCTCAGGCTTTATCCTGAGCCTGAAGCATGGCATACTAAGCACAGGACTTGGAGTGCCTGTATGATTCTGTGCACTGTGTTTATGAATATCATGGTCCATACTGTTGAAAGAATCACTTCTGTACTGCTTGATGTATCTGCAGCATGATCACAAGATACTAACTTATGGCTTTGGCTTAAATTAGCTTGTTAAATTCCCACATTTTTCAACAACCATGGTAAATTAAATAATAAAGTATGAGTATTTCCTAATAATATGAGAAGGTTCAAGCAGTATGCTTGAGCATAAAACCAATATCCAATGCTCTTAGAAATTAGACAGAGTTAAATTTGGCTTTAGTACTCGCTATTGCCAACTAATTCAATGTACATAATGACGGTACAGTAAATCAGGTGAGATGTAAGGAACACCTCACTTTTAGCTATGCATCAGGATATTCTAAATGCTTAACTCTTGTTTTTTTAGAAATATTTAAGGTAAAATGTTCTTACTGAAGCAGAATTCGTCATTAGTAATATAATTTCATTCAATTTAATCCCTCTCCTGCTTCAGCCGTCACTTTTCTCTTTTCTATTTTTTGCATTGTTTTCTTTCTTCCAAAGCTCTTCTTGTTCTTTTCTGTCAAAGAATAGTTATCTTATTTTTAGAATGCAGCATTCATTAAGTGAGTTACTTGAACAGATGCATAAATTTCAGGGGCGGCCCGTGCTGTAGGACTGCAGGACTGCAGCCCCCCCACCTGTAAAAGGAATAAACTAAATTCCCCCACTACTGTAGAAAATAAAATATAAACTTAAAAAAAAACATCTACAAGTAGTCCCAGAACCACGCATGCGTGCTTAGTTCCTGACTTCTGTGTTAGGCAGTCCAGAACTCCACACACGTGTGCTTCATTCCTGAACTCCAGACTGCTCTGTTAGGCAGTCTGGATAGGGAAGGCAGGGAACTTTGCCCTGCCAGCCCAGAGGTCTACGCAGTGGTGACCAGAAAAACACCGGACTGCATTGCCCACTCACGTCTCATGGGGAGACCCAGAAAGCCTTCGCAGGCTGTTATGGAGGATAGGGAATCATCTGGCTTCTGCAGAGGACAGAATCACTACCCTAGCTCATAGAGTGTGTGTGTGTGTGTGTGTGTGTGTGTGTGTGTGTGTGTGTGTGTGTGTGTAAGGCTTGAACCCTGTACCTTGGGCCCAAGTGACAAGAGCCTGAATTCCTTATCCACCACCATTTGTAAAACATTTGCAGATTTTTGCCTCATATTTGTTCTATTCCTCATAAAATCTGTGTTTTTTGTACTTTTGTCACTTAGCACAGCCAGTAGTGCAGTGGTAACATTGTTGCCTGACAGCTGTAGGTTGTCTAGTTTGATTTTTGGCTGGGGTGCCTTCTGTGTGGAGTCTGCATGTCCTCCCTGGGTTTGCTCTGGTGTCCTCAATGGATATTTATCCCTATTTTTTAGACTGTATTCTCCCATTATTGGCTTCGTCCAGGATTTTTGTGCCAAGGTTGAAAGCTATGATAACTGAACTCACTGAATTTGTTTTGGGGCTGTATTCCCCCATTATTGGCTTTGTTCAGGTGTTTTGTGCTAAGATGTTGACAGCTATGGTGAGAACTGAATTCACTAAATGGTAGCCATTTAAGTTTCAGTCTTCCACTCTTTTATAAAGCAGATGATTTGGCATAGTGGTATGTTGCTCTGACTGTTTTGCACAGGGTCCTGGGTTCAATACTTGGCAGTGAAATGTATGGTGGTAACACAGCATTTTATTCTAACAACTTTCTAACATTATACAAGCAATGCTTAAAATGTGTCCCTATGTTTTGCCCTCCTCCCCCAATTTTGGATTTTTCCAGATTTCTTGTGCTGCAAAGTTCAGAGATGCAGCTGCGTGTCAAGTAGATTTTACAATAAGCTGAGAGTTGCAGGGGAACAAAAGTTTAGTGCTGCTTATGGCAAGAATGCTTGTGGTGTTGATAGCATAGTAGGTAGTGTGTTTGCTTTTGATGCAGAAGGATGTGGGTTCTACTCCCACAGTATGTAAATGCATTGCTCATATTGTACTGTATTGCAAAGGGGGTGGATGCTGTAGTCCTTTTTGGTGAAGATACCTAGTAACTATGAACCTGTTATCAGTTTTCCATCCATTCCCTATTGCAATATTACTAGTTTATCATTTTTTTTTAATGCAACTTAGGCAATTTATTCCTCAAGGGCAACAGGCACTTTATTTGTAGATGAAACAATGAAATATAAAGTTGATTGCTAGCAGCAACCTCTTCATTAGTTACAGATTTCTTTAATGTGGAATTATTTAGAAGACTTTTACTTCTTCAGAGATTGTGCATATTTACTGATACTGGTGGACTGTAGAAGTTTGAGCAGACTTTTATGATAGAAATGTTCTGAATTGGGCAGTTTTGTCATTATTGGTGCATGCATTTTGTTTCATTGTTTACTGGAAAAATGTTCTGAATTGGGCAATTTTGTCCTTATTGGTGCATGTATTTTGTTTCATTGTTTACTGGAAAAATGTTCAAAACAAATTTAAAATGCCCGCTAACAACTGTATTATATTGTACAAGGAATATAATTTAATACAATCAGGAAGGTGTATTAAAGACCACGTGTATGTTTCGTGTGCAAGGGGCCTATGATTTGAAAATGGCCCAAAGTTAATCTTTATCTGCCACTGGCAAAATGTATTTTCTTTGACTGTGAGTTTCAATGCTGTTTTAATGAATGTGAGTTTCAAGGGCAGAGAAGTTTTAATGCTAAGTCTGTTTTCATTGTGAGATTGCATTGATTTATTTAGCAGATGTCTTAGTGTTTGTGCTGTAAAATGCAAAATAAAACTTTCAAATGAAGTCCAAATCATTGTAGAAGTAAAGCAGTATGCACATTAGTGTTTATGGTAAATGGGGTGAAATAGCCAAGTAATGGTTCATTGGAATGGCTGCAGGGGGGGGGCTCCATTCCACCATGATTTTGTGAGGGGGAAGGGTGGCAAATTCAAAGACAGCCCCGGCTGAACTATACCTCTCAACTGTCCAGATTTTCACAGAATGAATAGATTTTTGCTTCTTATTTTTGGTTTGTTCCTCATAAAATGTGTGGTTTTCTGGCAAATAATTTAGGAATTAAGTCACTAAATAATGACAGACACTGAGTTTCAGACTTCATAACCTTCAGAAAAATGCATGCTAAAGCAAGACCTGTTATTCTATCAATTGTCTCAGTTTATACAACAATTTATAGTACTGTTTATATGTTCCCCCAGTATATTTGTCCTTGTCCAGATTTCCTGCATTAACAGGTTGAGATATACGTACAAATAAATTGGTTTATAGAATTAGGCATATCCAGACCTCTCAACTGTCCCTGATTTTGGCTCAAAATGTTGCTCTTCCCCTAATAATCCTGCCACAAAATGGCAATTTTGGAAGAAAACGTGGAGGGCTTACAATTAAGAAATAAATGTAGTTATCAGAGTTATAGATTACTTTTATATCAGAAATGCATGTAGATTCTTTTATTTTGTCAGCTGCTCAAGTTAGCAGTACTAATATTAAAAAGTGTCCCTTCTTTGACAGGTTCTCAGCTGTATTGTGTGATTATTTTATATTTCTGCATCACATTTTTGGTCCATTTTTCATAAAATTGTGTTTTTTTGGCAAATTAGTGGCAAATCATTAAATACTGAAGTTAGAAAATAATGACAGACATTTGAGTTTCAGATTTCGTACCTTTCAGAAAATTCATGCTAATGCAAGACCTACTACTCTATTAACTTTCTAAGTTTATAAGAACAATATTTAAAATGTGTCCTTATTTTGGGGCCGTTGTCCCACTTCTATGAATGGCTCTGTCCATATTTCTTGTTCTGAGGCTGAGAGGTATGACAAATGTGTCAGGGCCATTACAGTCAGCCAGAGATATTTCAAATTCTGACATACTTGTTGCACCCCACTCCCTGTTAAAGAATTGCCAACATTGAAAGCCTTTCTGTTGTTGCCATGCAGAGAATACGTACATAACTAGATAATGTAATCCTGTCCTTTATTACAAAAACTGTCATATGCATTTCAATACCCACGGCTTATACATTATTTTAAGAAGCTCATTACATTTGTTGGAGACTTGCAGTCATTTTTGCAGGCTTTACCTGTAAACCAAACAGAATGCCAATCTACCATGTGTGGTCCATTACCTGTACACTAATCCTGTAACTAATGTATCTTGAGCTTGTTTCTTGTTTGCTTTTCATTTTATACTTTGATCATGTTTTCCCCATGAAACAAGTAGATAGTTGTCAGGCAGCAGGTCTTTTTTGGATAAGAAACATTTTTACAAATGGGGGGTATCACAGAGATTGCTGCTTTTATCATGCTACTTGGTACTTTAGTAAAGCTGAATATAAATTATAATTAGAACTGCAGTACAAGGAGAAGTGGTTTGAGTTGAGTGCTGCTTGTTTTTCTTATACTTCTGGCATTCCAGTAATGTATTTAAAAAGTAATTTGTTTTTTCATGCCTCACAACCTTTTTATTTCCATCTAGATATTATGTAAGCTGTCATGCAGCCAATGCAGTGACATATTTTTTTTATTCTACACTTCATTTTGTCTTGATTGGACTCTCATAATGATGGTTTGGCACCCAGGGCAGCGTATTTAATTAAAGTTACAGTTTTTGTGGTTTTGAGCATAGCCCCTCCTCTTTCTAGTTGGCCACACCCCTCCCCATTGACCCCACCTATTTACCTGTCTCCTGTAGCCTCCCTTTGATTTGAAGTCACCAGCTGCCACTGATAAACTTATTTGTAACTTCTGGCATCCTGTTGCTAAGCACCTGTTGATTAGTAAGAATCATGTACCTCCTATCTATGATAACTGAGCCCTGTTATGGTACTTTAATACTTTATTTGTTTCAATGTTATGTATAAAGTTCAAACCTTATTTTGTTATGTAATCATCCTCCAATTATTTGATCTCTGTCAGTGTTTTAATTTCTAATGTTTGAAATGGCATTACTGTTTTACCATAAGGGTTTACATTCATTTGAGATTTATATAATCACACAAGTATGTTGATAAGGTTTAAATTTATGGACAGAATGTAGCTTTACTTGGTTCACACACTAGAAAGAATTTCTACAAGTTAAAGTACCCAAAACTATCTAATGATCTGGTCTTAGTCATACAGGTTTATGATTCAAATTCATGTGGTTTCTCTTCCACCTAGTTTCCTTAACTTCTCAACATGTTTCCCCTTCGGTCTTCCCATCCTTCCCTTCTCCCATTTATATATCTGATTACTTCTGCCTGTTGTTTACTTAAGGAATATCTCAATCTGTTTAATAATTTAATGAGTAATGGTATCTATCTCCTTGTATTTTTATTTAACATGATCAGCAGCTCAAATCTACTGACCACTCAATTTCTTAATAAACAGTTCTTATTAGAAAGGGAAATGAAGTTAATTTTTAGATAAAGATGACTTAAACGGCTGGATTAATATCTTTAATGGAACTACACTGATAATTTCTATGTATTTTTTTTATTATAACACTAATATAAATGATACATCTGTGGCTTTCCTCAGTCTAAACACACACACACACACACACACACACACACACACACACACACGCACACGCACATGCACACGCACACACACACACACACACACACACACACACACACACACACACACACACATACACACACAAACACGCGCACACAGACACACATGCAATGTATATGTGAAAACAAATACTGCTACACTAATAGATACTATTAGCATAGCTCTTCTCTTCCCTTGTAGACTAATTTGCATTGTTGCTGCCAGTAAATAGAAGTGAAGAACTGATTTCACAGTGCCTACATAATAGCATTGCCTTTTAGTAAGTCACTTGTTGATGCAGCTATAACTATGACACTTGAATTTACTTCCATTAAATCCTTTCCTGCTTAACATTTCCAAGTAGACTATCCCAAACTACTGTGCAGTTTTGACAAATTTTGCTCTATGAATACAATCAACATTTTGGAAAATACTTTGGCATACTCTTAATAAATTTTGGTGAGATAATTATCAGTATACAGCACTTGAGTTGTAATTCTAGTCTCAAAGATAAACACACGGCTGCAACTTGAATTTTAAAGAAACAACATGCCATGCTTATTTAAACTGAACATAAATATAATTTTTAAACAAACACATATTATTTGCAAGTTTTAAGTCATAACATTATTATAAATGTTTGTTATTAATATATTTTATATTTGTTACTTTGGAGATAGTTCTGGATTTGTTATAGTCTGACAGATTTTCTCCTGGACTCAGGCCTGAATTTAGAGCAATCTACACATATCAATATTTGTAGTGCTTCAGTATATTCCTATGCAATTTTAAGGCAAGTAATGTGGATGTCTAGCCATGCACAACTTATTATATGATCAAATATTTCTTAACAAAAATAAACCAAACAATCTGAAATGTGGCCTCATTTGTCTCAACACGTGATATGTACTTGTTTATAACATTTAAATGACAAAAAATATTGCTTTTTTGTGAAAAAACAAAATTACTTTTGGTGCTTTTGCAAAAACACTCTGGAACTGAACTTATTAAATCACACAGTAGTCTTCATCCAGAATGTCAGTATCATCAACTTCCTTTCAAGTGTTTTATGATTTTCTTGGAAAATGGGAAAATGCTAACAAATTACAAGAAATGATCATTTATGTGTACTAATATTACTTTTTTAAAGAACGGGACACAAGTTTCTCAAAGTTCTCTCTATCTGAAGTATCCCTAAAGGTTACCTCTACTACAAGAACTTTTGATGAAAATTGAAAACCATTATGACAATTTAAGTCATTGATACAAAAACAGAAATCACAAATACAGACACAGAAGACTGAAAGAACATGAAATGCAAACTGATTTTTTTATTGAAACAAAACACCTGGTTATTAAATAAAATAGAAGACCTTGAACATTAAGAAAGAAGATGCAATAGCAGGTTTGTTTTGTCCCAAAAACAGTGAAAGTGAGGGCATGGTTGCATTTGTATCTGTCTGGATCTCTAAATTTCTAAATCTTCAAGAAGTGCTCCCATTTGGCATAGAGTGGGCCTGTTGATCAATTGTTAAGAAACCATCAATAAATTCTCTAACAGCCCTTTAAAGTTATTGCAATACTTTTTTTATCTTCTTGTAACAAAAAACTAGTACTTCTTCCTGTCCTTCTTTTTCTTGTTTTTATTTAATAAAATTATCTATGGTATGATCCCAGTTATTCTCATTAGGGGTAATATATAATTATCGACCATGAGATGGGTTAGGCCAAACTGTAACCAAATGTGATAGGTTATTTCAAGTACAAAATGGGAATTTGGTGAAGTTTAAGATGGCCAGCAATGGCAGCTTGCTTAGTACTTACCTATGAACCTACTAAAATCAACTTGGCAAAATTCAGGGATAAGACTTGGCTGAAAATCATTAGATTTAGCAATAAATAAGGAAACACAATATTAGAAAAATTCAAAATTGATGGATGCTAATAAAACTTCTAAAAGAAAACATCATAGGTCCACTTATTATATCCTGCAAGACTCAAAATATTTTGAAAATCTTGGCCAAGGATCTGTATTAACCTAGAAGAGGTTTCCCCGTTTGTAAAGAACAATAGTCTGGTTGTGCTTAGTGAAGATATGGACTGGTCTAATGCCTCACTAAAAAGGACATCAGAAAAACCCACTTAAGTTGAATCTACCAATAAAACAAAATGAAAGTAAGTCAGTCATCAGCTACATCAGCAGTTGCAAGGATAAGACAAAGGCTTGAGCTTCTTTAACTCATGGCATGTTTCTACAGATTTCTCCACATTAAAGACTTAAAATGTATGAAATGACAAAGTGCAAATGCTATGTGAAGTATTAATTGGCTAGGTCTATGCTTTCATAATTATTTCTCATCAACAATAGAAAGAAAAAAAATAAAAGTAAACACAAGTGCGGGCCTTTCATATTTAAATGTTAGTAATGTAATTAATAAAATGTATTAAATAGAATATCACAAATTTAATGGGGAAATATTGACAACACTGTTTACCAGACTTTTAGGAGCAGTTTCCTTTTTAACAGCATTAAAATATAAGTTTTGATATTGTAATTCACACTAGATGTATATATCACAAGTGTCTGGATTTGGCTATATTGCAATATACATAATATTTTTTATTGAAGTCTGATAATTGTTTACCTTTACTTTTTTACTATAAGGAAACTTTTAATACATATTTCTTAGACTGCATTTTAAACAGATACTGGTTGCTTAGCAATACAAAGTATTGTCTGCTTATCTTCACTGTATATACATTTTGTTAATTTTAGTTCCTTCACTGTATTAACACTTCACAAGGACACTTTGTAAGAAGCACTATGCTAATTGGTTTTGTTTTGGGTGAAATGCAAAGAAAATGGTTAAATAACTATTTGAGTGGATTTCCTGACTGAGGTACAAAATGTTGGTGCAAACTCTTATGGAGTTTCTTAAGTGTCAACCTGTTGCAACTAAAGGCATCTTAACTTCATGGAGTTGCACTTCACACTTATCTACTGCAGTTGACCTGGATATTCTATCCCTTAGCTTAGAAATATATACATATTTCCCTTCTGAATTTTGAGAGACTACTTTACCCTTTAAAAAAAGAAAATAAGGGGGAAAGACAGTTAGTAAGGGTAAGAAAAGAACACTGGAAATATGCATGTTCTTAGTATGTAAACATCTCATCTTAAATTTCCGTATCATATTTAAAGGTGCACTTCTCTGTTTATTGTTTAATAGTACACTTAGCCATATTTCAAGCTAAACTTCTCTGCTTATTATTTAATAGTACACCTAGTCATTTATAAATAATGAATACAAAATACATTATGATGAAAGTTCAGTTAAGGGTGAGAAATTATTTTTCAAAGCATAATGATAACTCAGAATGTGACACTGCTCCCCAATGCCTGTTTATAAAATACCTTAAAATTCAGTAACCACAAGGTCATGCAGCCGTTTATTAACTGTATCATCATAACAGGAACTATGGATAAACCATTTGCCTAATGATAAATGCAATTGTTAAAAAGAAGTTGGTTTTAAGTTCAGCTTCATTAAAAACACAAGGCACATCTGTCTTTGTTTTTCCTAATACTAATGTACCTAACATAATATTGTTAGCAGATTTCCATCCCCGTCTGTTGAAAAAGTGGTATATATAGGGATTTTGCATTCACTGCAGTTGTTAATGTAGTGGCACTAATGTCAAAGTCTGTTATTTTATTATTTGAATAAATGCAAGAACACTAATAGTAGGAATATCTTTAACCACTTGTCATTCCTTATGTTAACTGCAGGAAAGCTTATAATAAACAAAGATCAGAAACTGAAAGGGATCAGCTTGATAGTAGAGAAGGGCTCTGGGAGTGTTTGAACCCTTGCTGTTTTACTCTTGGTAGATGAACTAATGAGTTATAACACAAAAAAAATAAAATTTCAAAGAATACTTCTTCTCCAGTAGTGTTACTGAAAGAAGTTTTATTCACAAAAGTACTTTTGTCAATCCATGTTGGCAATCATTCCTGAGTAGTTTAAATATGCATAGTTTTACAACAAGGATAAGGTGAATGACTTTTATTATAATTGGCTGTAAAATATGAGTTTTCTGACAGAAGAAATGGATATATACATTTACTTTAGGACGTGTGTGTGTGTGTGTGTGTGTGTGTGTGTGTGTGTGTGTGTGTGTGTGTGTATATATATATATATATATATATATATATATATATATATATATATATATATATATATATATCTACATCTACATATATATATATATATATATATATATATATATATATATATATATATATATATATATATATATATATATATATATATATATATATATATATATATACATATATATATTCCATTGATTGAAAACATTTGAATGATTTGCATGTGGGGTATTGAGTGGGTGGGTTTCTTTTAAGTACTAGACAAAAGGACATGTATCCATCTCTTCTTTCCTTTTACAAGAATACTTTGCATTATTGCTGACATTTTTTGTACATGACAATCATTTTATCTGGTCCAAACCATATTACCTAGAAGCTATCGCCCACTTGCTATTGCCACCTGTTTGACAATATATTTGCTGCATAAATCCAAGTTAATGTCTTCTACATATACATTTGACAAATTATACTTTGTGTTCTGTTTCTTACATATTCTTCTTTTGTAAATCATTATTGACAGATAGCTAACCAAGATTTCAGATACGTTGGTTTAATTCCACTTTTATGGGGACAGAGGCAGTGTTGAGTTCAGATATTTTTAAGTGTTGCCTCAGTTATCTACGCTTATACTTTATATGCATAGATCTCTCTAGTTTGATTTTAAAAGACTCTGAGCACCGAAGTTTCAGTGCATTAAGCCTACTTTAAAACTTTGGCTATCCTTGAAATATCAGCATGCGTTCAGTTTTTAACAAATAGAGATACTAAGAACTATAAACTACGGGCACAGTCTTATGAGGCATATTGTTGTTTGGAGAACTTTTGCTGTTTGGCCTGATTTTCCATCGATGATTGAGAGGAGTTAATCAATATCAAGCATATCCACTCTGTATTAAAGTCATAGATTCTTTAGATCCAAGTGGCAAATCAGTAAAGTTCAGAATAATCTATGAGATAAGCATTAAGGTGCAGTCTAGTTTTATCAGGTTGATGGCTATAACTGTTTCTGTTCCCAGAAAAGCATTCCAGAACTTTTTCGAGCCACTTCAGCATGTTTTGTTAGTTATATATAAAAACCGTGGACTATTATGCCCAGAATTTAGGTTAGTAACTGTAGCCAGACCAATTATTAATAAAGGAATGAGTGATACTTGTATTGGAGTCATCAGTAATTTAGGCAGGTAACAAATCTTGGAGAAATATGCTGAGAAGAAAAAGCAGTAATTAAAACAGAAAATTTTAAATGACTAAAACACTTGTAAAGGCTATAATCTAATGTACTAAAAATTGAGCAAGCTAAAAAGAGTTTAAAAAATAAGATTCAAATTAGTTTTAACAATTCAAAATAGTAAAATAAATAAAGCAGCTTCTGTACACAAGGGTAGCATATTGTGAGTGTCTAGGTTACCTGGTCCACGCTCAAAACCAATCCCTTGTGATGCAGCAGTGTGGGTATAGAATATTCCTGCTAGCCATCTGCCCTTGCTTGTTTGTAGTTCATGGTCTTCTCTTGTTGTAAATTCTCTGTATGAAGGTTGCCATTCAAAAAGGTGGTGTGATTCCTGTCCCCTACAGATAAAATCCTTGAAGGAGGCATGGTATGATTTTAAGCCAAAAGGAGCTTGTTGATTGGTGGATGTGTGAGGGTTAAATCAGGGCAGGTTCTTCTGAAAATTGGTCCTGTATTTTGTGATGTCAGAACATGTAGAATTTGATAAGTAGCTTGTGGTAGAGCTTTTTACTTTCCAGTACCATTAGTATGTAGCAAATGATATTTACTCCCATTTGTTTCATGCATTCCAACAGAACTGATATTCAAGCACCTTTTTCTCAAGCAGATCATAGGTTCATAGGTAGGTACTAGGCTATTGGCCCTAGGGCCTATATAAGCCTAGCCAAAAAGGTACCCTGGCTTTCACCACCCAAGAAAAATATATTCCTGTGCTCCTGTCGAGCAGAGCCACAGAGGTGATCCCCTGGGTGAATTTACTATTTCCTATCCAATCAAGATTTTTCTTAAAGAGTGCTAATGAGGAGCTTTGTTTGATATAGATAGGTAGATTGTTCCAGAGTATGGAAAGTCTCTGGGACAGGAATCTATCCCTCCAGCATATTCTGTTTATTGTAGTGACAAGGTTTAGGTCCCTAGAGCATGTAGCTCAGAAGGATTGGGATTTTATTAAGTGGAGCATGTCCAACAGCTCTGAGTTTGACATAGCTATGTATGTTAGGCAGAGATCGCCTCTGAGTAGACAATATATGACGGAGTCAAGTTGGAGTTTTTTGAGATGGTCTGCGTAGGGCATCTGTTTGAGGCAGGTAATCCTCTTTGTGAGATATTTCTGCAGCCTTTCCAGTTGTTGTAGATGTCTTGTGAGGTACATACCAAAAGGGGCATTGTACTCTATAATGAGTCTAATGAGTGATGAGTAGAGGGGAACAATGACCTCTTTTTTCCTGAATGAGAAACCTTTTGTGATGTGGTGTGCCACATAGAAGGATTTCCTGACTACTGTGGCGATGTGATTATCAAAGGAAAGACTACTGTCCACATGTGTCCCAAGGTCTCATCATACTTTCGGTGTGAAGTAGACTACGACCTATGTGGTAGCTCATGGGTACAGAGTTTTTACCAAAGGGGATGACAATGCACTTTTTGGCATTGAGCTTGAGGCCATGGCTTTGACACCAGGCATCTGTCTCCGTGAGGCCCTTTGGTAGGATGTCCACATCATTTGGAATTTTGATTATGGCTCCTTATTTGCAGTCATCTGCGAACTTCATTAGCCAAAGACCTTCTGTGTTATCCTGTACTTCAGAAAAGTAGATACCAAACAGGAGAGGACCCAGGACTGTACCCTGTGATACTCCATTTGTCACTGGCTTGAAGATGGATTTGAAGTCTGCTACTTTCACAGTATGGGTTTTGTCAGTGAGCCAGTTGGCAACCCATCTCGTGACATATGGATTTATACCTAGTTTAGTGAGTTTATCTATAATTCCAGAGTGGGGGATGGGGTCAAAAACCTTGGCAAGTTCTAGATAGGCTGTGTGAACCACCTTACTCTCATCTACGGCTTTGGTGACTGCTTCAAAGAAGTCTATCAGGTTTAGGAGACATGATCTGCCTTTTACAAACCCGAACTTGGTGGGGTCCAGAGTTTGGAGTTTGCCAATGTCTTTGTGTATAAGATCCATGATGATAAGTTCCATGGCCTTGCAGATCAGGCTCATTAGGCTAATGGGGCGGTTGTGCCCAGGGTCCGTGGTGGCTCTCCCTTTGTGGAGTGGGATAACCATTGCTGTGCACCATTTAGTGGGCACAATGCCTGAGGTGAGGCCATGTTTGAACATTGTGTTTAGGTGGGGGTGCAAGTTCATTCTGCAGTTCATGTAGAACGCAGCATGGGATGTTGTCAGGTCCCATGGATGCTGTGTTCTTGACTTTGGAGAGTGTTGTTTTTACCTGTGCAGCCAAGATTACAGGAACTTTGCATTCTTCCGGTATAGAGATATGCCCTTTAGTGGGTGAGAGGGGGGCAAAGTTAGCAATGAACCTATCTGCCAGGATGCTGGCAATATCAGTTGGTTCTGTATGTTTAGTGCCATTGTGCTGTAACTTAGAACAGATCTGATCACTCTTATTTCCATTGAGTGTTCTGTCCAGTATGTGGAATTTAAGTGAGATGTAGCCAGGACTGTTACAAATGCATTTCTGCTGACTTTGAGTCAAACATTTGATAAATGTCAGGATATGCATACTTTAATCTTGTTTCTGGTATTGCCTATGTAAAAGCAGTTACAAAGTGTGCACTGTGCACTATATACTACCATTGGTGTATTTCAGTCTCTCTTGCCCCTGCTAAATCATGCTTTAACAATGCAGGAGCAAGAGAACCAGTCCATTTCACTCATGTAGTTATAAAAGGTGCAATTAAGACTACCACAGCCATAAATGCCTTTCCTTTAAAGGGCTGACTCTGTGATCTTTGATTTTAGATAAACCCCGAAGCTCCTGTTTTTTTTTTTTTTTTTTTTTTGAAAGCAAGTTGTGAACAAAGCTCAACTGTTTTTGCAATCTACATATTGCTGTTTATTATGATCTGATTGCTTTTTACTATGTCCTTAATTTCCTTGTTGTTAGTAGGAAAATAAATGAATACGCTCCTTTTAACAAAAGGGTTAATGTCCATTATTTAATTATGTTACCATTTTATTTTTAACAGAGACTGAAATTCTTGAAGAACATATAATATTATGTTTATTGAATTTATTAGATTAAGTTTATA
>NC_056745.1:895874623-895917123 GCF_019279795.1 Protopterus annectens
CTTTTACCAATCTCCCCCTTAGCACTCACCCCATATACTTCAACCCTTCCCTTTCCCTGTATACCCCCTACAGTTTTGTCCAAATTACACTCACTCACTCACCATGACTGTCAAACACTATAACTGTCCACACCTGGCTTATACCAATCAACTTGTTTGCCTTGGAACTTCTTATCCCATATCCTATTCTATTACTCACAGACCTATAATCTTTTCATAAGCAATTTCAACAACTCTGCTTTCTAGTATCTGTAACTCAAAATCAATTCAGTATCATTTCCATATCATCTTAGGCCGCCTCTGAAAAGTGGTTTCCAATCAGCCAGATTTTCCTGGTCAACAAAATCAAAGCAATAATGAGACAAACAAATAAATAAATTATTGTCTCATGTGACTGGGAATTGCTTTGTATCAAGTTACTAATAATCTAAGTTAAAGCCTTATATAGAGAATTATTATATTATCAGATTATTTTTTTAAGAAAATCTGACCCTTTAAATTACATTTAGGATGTTATTACAAGCATTAACTGTTGACTCTGTACACATATCCATAACATTTGTTTCCACTTTTTTTTATTCCTTTTATTTCTTTAGCATCTTGGCTTTGAAAAGATCTTCATAGTAGATTAATTGGTTTAAATTACTGGTTAAACTAGGATTCTTTTTGGTACTTATGTATTATCACAACCAGATTCCAAGTATGTCTTCACAGGCCAGTTTAATCATGATCAGTACATTTTCTGGTCCAAATACATTCACATGTATATTATAAAACATTTCAATACAAATATTAAAAGCAAAACAGTGAAAAGGTGTATCATTAAAATGCTTCTTCAATGGATGTCTGGGGGGATTTCCATGGGGCCCACAATCCAAAGGGTCATGCTTTATGCATCCATACATAGCAAAAAAAAAAAAAAAAGCCGAGGCCCAGTTCCTGAAATGAGTGGCTTGGCTGAAGGAGTTTCACTTATATATGTACACTTAGAGGATTTGGAAATATTAAAGTAGTTCGCTTGCAGCAGAACAACATGTTTTGTACCGGCATGAATTTTCTGAAGAACGATAATTACATGCAAAATCCCAGAGACTTGAAATGTATGACAGGCGGTGCATAGTACACTTTTCTGAAGAAAACAAGCAATTTGTCACATTTAGATGTCAGCTTGTTTTCCAGACCTTAGTGATGTATATATGACACATTCTGGCAGGGGAAGGGCTTGAAAATGAGCCGCTTCTCTTGTTTAGAATATGGTTGGAATAATACATAAGTACCTTTTTTTTTTCTAAAATTGCAGTGAATGATTCAATTTTGTAAATCATTTATATTTATAGAGATAGACACTTAACACTAACAATAATGCATATAGCATTACTGATGGTAAGGAGATGAGGTTCACAAAGTCTCAGTTTACTGGTTTTTGAATATAAGGAAAGATCTCTAACCAATGGCTCATAAACCATGAACATCTACTCAACCACTCAAAGACCAAAACAATGAGAAATGGACACTCTCATAAATTTAATAACTATCTCTATAACCATCTCAACCCTATCTAATCACATGATTGGTACAATAACCACCTTATAGGTTCATAGGTTGGTACTAGGCTATCAGCCCTAGGGCCTATACAAACCTAGCCATAACAATTCCCTGGCTATTTCTTACCACACTATTTACTTCCCTGGACCCATGTTTACGCATGCTGCAAGCTCAAACAGTCTCTAAATGTCCATTACCACATAGAAAAGCTCAAATGAAAAACTAACCCCCTCCTTTTCTGGCCCCCAAAATATCTCCTGTTCTATGTCAATCAGCCAGAGCAGCCACTGGAAAATGTATTCTTTCACAACTCAAATACAGACTTCCAATTTTTGCATGCACCTCCAAGAAGAATACATCTCTTCAAACAACCTCTAACAATATCTGTAACGATATCACTAACTGCCCTTATCATGAACACCACTACCTCACCCTGGAAAAAGCCAATTGGTTTCCGATGCATCAGTTAACCTATTTCTAGGATCACTGCTAAATTAATTGCTCAGATTCCAAGCCTATACTCCTCATAGCAGCCACAGTTCTGAAGGTGTTTTCCACTTACAACCAGCAGACACCAATCACAAGTCATACCTCCATTCAGCATTTCAAGACCAAGCTTCACTGCACCGTTCATGCCTTCTCAGTATACACTTCAGCTTTTAGCAGTCTTTGCCTGTGAACTTAAAACTAATTGACTCATATCACAAATTCAGACTACAGCCCCAAAACACCTTCTAAATCAAGCCAAATGTTCCTGCCTCTCAACTGGACATAATGCATAGCCATATACTTCTTTCCCACTCTCATCCATAAACCATTCTCACACAAACAAGCAATAGCTATCTACTGCAAGAACAACTAATAGTGCATATTGATGGCATTGTGCGTGCTGCAATACAATGAAGCTCTATGATATTGTTCATACTGAGATATATACATTTCTTTGCTCTTGTGCTGTATGACTCCCATGTTCCCACTGCCTATGCATTTTAACCATTATAGTTACTCTCTCATTTATGAGCTGAATTTCTTACTGTGTATATCTGCTAGAAATGTAGTCCATTGTTTCATAATTTCAACTGCGTATCAATTTCTACTACATCTATATTTTTATATGACTGTTTGCAATAGCTTCTGTGGAACTTTTTGCATTTCACCTGGTCTGTGCATGAATTTGTTCAGTTTTGTTCAGTGCAACATTCTGATAAAATGTAAAACGACTGACTAACTAAATAAATAAATCCTAACAGATGCAGGAAACACATTGAATGTTATTATAATACATCTGATTATAGTTTTTTAATTGCAATTAACTGGACGTAAAAACATATCTTTAAACACTAATGGGAGTAAATGCAGCTGAAAAAAGAAGAGGAATTCAAAAATATTTAAATATTAATACAGCTCTTTTTTTATTCAAGAAATACGCAACTACCTTGCAGCAAGAAAACAAAAACACTTGCCAATGTGACACTTTATGTTATACTTCCTTTTATTATACAAAAAAGTGACACTGATATTTTATGAAAAAATATTGTAATGCCAAACATTTTGTTTAGATATAATTACAATGACGTAATGCTTGTGATGGTAACAACTGAATATCATAACATAATTTTACCTTTATCAAGTCTTTATTAGATCCTTGGAATGGGTGTGGGTCAAGCCAAAAAAATTAGAAGTTATGTACTCACCATAACGTTCCATCTGAGTAGGTAGTTCATTTGTCTGCAACCTGTGGGTTACGGATCCGATATCGGATCTGAGCCGGCAACTTGTTTCAAGCTAATGGATCCAAGCTCCTAGCTCCTCCCTTCACCCATAATCCCCTGCTAACCCTCCATGACCTCAGATCGAGTTTGCCCCTCAATATATATCCAACAAAGGATATCTAACTACTAGTAGATCCGAAGAAGGTCAGGGGGAAGGAGGGGGGGATGGTTGCAGACAAATGAACTACCTACTCAGATGGAACGTTATGGTGAGTACATAACTTCTAAATCTGAAGTAGGATGTTCATTTGTCAGCAACCTGCGGGACAGAGTCCCCAGCTACCTGCACCTTGGGTGGCCATCATGGAAGGCTATTACGAAGCACCGCAGAGCCAAAGGATGCTCTCCCTCTAGAAAGCACGTCTAGTTTGTAGTGGTTAATAAAGGTATGAGATGAAGCCCAAGTGGCTGCAGAACAAATATCATCCAATGGAACTCTAGACTTGAAGGCCGCAGAGGTAGAAATGGAGCGGGTGGAATGAGCACGAACTCCTTCTGGTGCGAGTCTACCCAAGGCTTGATACGCCAGTAGAATACATTGGGAAATCCAGTGAGATAAAGATACTTTAGAGATAGCTTTCCCCAAGTTAAATTTGGCAAAGGAAACGAACAGCTGGACAGATTGTCTATGGCCAGCTGTCCTATGAGTATAAAAGCGAAGCTGCCTATGAACCGGTAAATTTATGGATTGATTTATGTTGGATTCTGATGCTATCTTGGAAAGAAAGGAGGGATTGATCCTGAGGTACACTCTATCTGGGTGAAAGATCAGGTAAGGAGGCTTCACAGAGAGAGCCTGAAGCTCCGACACTCTTTTCACTGAAGTGATGGCTACAAGGAATGCTGTTTTCCATGACAAGAATTTGAGATCTACTGAAGCAGCGGGTTCAAAGGGTGGAGCAGTCAAGGCTTGAAGAACTAATGTAAGATCCCAGGGGGGGTACAGCTTCCTTTACAGGGGATCTAAGTAAAAAGGTGCCCTTGAGAAAGGATTTACACAACTTGGCCGACATCAAGGGCCCTGTATCATGTCCCACATGGTAATGTGATATGGCTGCCAATTGCACTTTGACAGTTGAACAACTAGCGCTTTCCTGAAAGAGTTCAGTTAGGAAGTCTAATATGGATGGAAGAGGAGCCATAAAGGGATCTAGATCGTGATGCTCCGCCCAGATGGAAAAACATTTCCATTTACTGTGGTACACTTTCCTGGTGGAGGGCTTATGCGCTGCCACGAAGATGGCTTTGACTGGTGAAGAGATACCTGGAGTCCTAACTAGGAGTGGAACTGGAGCAACCAAGCTGTCAGTTTCAGTTTGTCCAGGTTTGGAGTTGGTAAGTTCAACGGATGGGAGATGAGATCCGGAATTGGATCTAGAATCCAAGGGTGATTCACAAGGTGAGACCACAGGTAAGGGAACCAAATTTGCCGAGGCCAGAATGGGGCAATGAGAATCATCTTGCTCCCCAACCGTGAGGCTTTCTGTAAGAGTTGTATCATTAGTGGTAGAGGAGGATAGGCATAGAGTAGACTGGGTGGCCAAGCATGCACCAGAGCGTCTCTTGGGGTTTCCCCTGGAGGGGGGATTAGAGCGAAGAAATTGTCGCATTTGGTGTTTGATGGAGATGCAAAAAGATCGCAGCAGGGTCGCCCCCATGTTGAGAATATCTGCTTCGCTACTAGAGGATTGAGAGACCACTCATACGGGATAAGAAGGGTGCGACTGAGCTTGTCCGCTAGGATGTTGGTCCTCCCCGGAATGTGCATTGCAATCAGAAAGCGGTTGGTGGAGATCGCCCATTCCCACACTCTCATGGCTTCGCTGCATAGAGGGTAAGATCTGGTTCACCCCTGTTTGTTGATATACCAGACCACCGACATGTTGTCTGACTGAATTGCAATCGTTCCTGTGGGGAGGAAGCCCTGAAGTGCTTGCAACGCCAACAGCACCGCTCTCATCTCCAGAACGTTGATATGCAGGGAGGTCTCTGTATTGTTCCATGTGCCTTGGACTGTCCTGCCTGAATAATGCCCCCCCACCCGAGGCGGGAAGCATCCGTGGTCACCGTGGCGAGAGGGGGGAGGTGCAGAAGGGACGGCCCGTATGGAAGTTCGAGGCTTGGAGCCACCATAGTAGTGCTCTCCTGCAAGCCTTGCTGATAGCAATGGGATGGTGGAGAGGAAGGGATAGAAAGGACCATTGCACTAACAGAGTCCATTGCAGTACCCGCATGTTCAAATGGGCGCATGGAAGGAGCGTAATCGGTGCCGCCATGGAGCCTAGTGCCCTCAGAACCAATTCCGCTGGTGAAGCCTCTGAATGGAGGATAGCCCACACATGAAGTTGTAAGTTCCGGATTCTCTCAGAAGTTAGGAAGGCTCGCAAATCTCTGGTGTCTATTCTGGCACCTATGAATTCTATGACCTGCGTTGGAGCCAGTAGAGATTTGCTGACGTTGATAGTAATGCCTAACTGTGGGGCTAGATGGAGAAAGAAGTCTCTGGCTGAACAAAGTAGATGCCTTGTTGGTGCGGTCAGGAGCCAGTCATCCAGGTACGGAAAGACCTGTATTCCCTGGAGTCTCAGGTGGGCCGCAATCACTGCTCATACCTTGGTGAACACCCTGGGGGCTGTGGTGAGGCCAAAGGGAAGGACCCTGAACTGGTAGTGACTGGCCCCCAGCCGGAAGCAAAGGAACCTCCTGGATTGTTTGTCCATCAAAATGTGGTAGTACACATCCTTGAGGTCTATAGAGCAAATCCAATCGTTCTCCCTCAAAAGGGGGAGGATAGATTGAAGAGTGACCATCCGGAATTTTTCCTTGGTTACTGACAGGTTCAAGCGGGAAAGGTCTAGGATTGGTCTCAAGTCCCCCGTCTTTTTTGGCACCAAAAAGAACCTAGAGTAGAACCCTAATCTGAGCTGGTCTTGGGGGACGGGCTGGATGGCTCTTTTTCTTAGCAGCTGCTGAATTTCTGCAGCTGCGGCCTCCCTCTGATCGGGTGGTACATCGGGGAGGTTTTTGGATTTGGGGACAAGGAGTATTGGTATTTTGTACCCTCTGGATATGATGCGAAGCACCCAGCGGTCTGTTGTGATGGACTCCCATGCCGCTATGTGTTTTGAAAAGCACCCCCCCGACTGCCTCCAGAGTGGAGCAGCCGGGCAACTCCTCAGGGCTGCTGCGCGGGCCGCTCAGAGAAAGGTTCTCTGGACCCAAAGTTTCTTGGAGCCCCTCTGCCCCTGGGGCGGCATCCTCCCTGTCCACCTCTGCCACAGTAGGACTGGTTGTCCGGAGCTGGTTGGAAATGTTGTGATTTTCGGAACCACATCTTCTTCTGACCCTTTTGGTTCCTCGAAAAGGACCGCTGGGGAGCAGAGAAGCGGACTCCGACGGCAGACAACGTCTTCCCATCCTTCTCGCTCTGGACAAGTGTCTTGCGAACTGTTTTGCCAAATAGGGCAGAACCATCAAAAGGGGCGTTCGCAAAGGACGCTTTAAAGGGCTTCACAAAATCGCAATGACGGAGCCAGGCCTGACGTCTCATGACTAGGCCTGCTTCGCTAGCCCTAGCGGCTCCCTCTGTGGCGTGGGACAATAGCCGCATAGAGGTGTTTGAAATCGATCTCAGAGTGGCCATTCGGGTGGAGTACAATTGTTTGTCATCCTCTGACATGGATTCAGTGGGGGATGCAGCGTATTCCTTGATAAGATCCCGCTGCATCCTGATGACATGTGCCATATAGTTCAGAGACCTTACCGAGAAGGTCACTGAACTAAAGACTCGCTTCCCTAAGCGGTCCATCAAACGGGACACTTTGCTCGGTGGATGGACTGAGGGGCTCTCCTGAGCCAATTCCCTCTTTGTGGCTGCTGCCATCAGCATGGCATCTATGGGGGGCCCCTTACTCCAATGTGATCGGTCTGAGGGGGGGGCTAAGAATCCTATCCGGGCGCTTCGGTATTGGCTCCACGGTGTCCAGATTCTTCCACGCCCTGGTGGTAATGAGGTCCACCAGGGGGTTGGCTGGAGGGGACACCCAAGAGGTAGATGGGCCTGCCTCAAATGCCTCCAGAAACACGGACTCATCAGAGGAAGACTTGGGGGCAGACTACCCGCCTCTGATTCTCAGCATCTCCATGATGTCTCCAAAGGAGACATCCTCAGGGGGCGATCTTGGGGAGCCTTCTCCTTCCTCCAAGTCCATGTCCTCGGTTAAGGACTCAGGGGAGTCCACGTGCCTCCTTTTGCACTTATGCTTGCGGGGAGCTTCCTCGGGGGCACTGTCCGAGGAGGCCTCGCCAGCAACATCTTGTTCCAATGGAACCATCTGTGACATCGAAGCAGGCTGCCCTTTGGCCGGGTGATGGAAGCCTGGCCCAGCAGAGAGGGAGTGCAGGTAGGAGCCGATGCAAGGACCAGGGGTCCGGATGCTCCCAACAGAGCCCTCTCCACAACATCGAAGGCCAAGGGAGAGCCACTCTCTAATGGATCTGAAAGTCGGCTCCCACTCGGATCCGATGAAGGGATCGGAGCCGGCGCCGAGACCGTCGGATCCGAGGGACCAGTGTGCTCCGACCTGGACGGAGCCGAAGGCACACTGAATCCCCCGGATCCGAAGCTCAGACCACGGCTCCGAGAGGTGTGATCCGACAGATTCGAGGGCAGGGTCGGGTCCGAAGTACCAAGTACTGTCGGTGCCGACCCACCCCCGGCTCGAACACTGCTCAGCTCCGAATGCTCTGAACCCGGATAGCAGGTCGGAGAAGGAGAAATTGGGTGGAAAAAGGGTGTCGAGCTCCCCCCTGGGGGGGGAGGCAAGAGCACTCCCATCTGCAGCTGGGCCTGGATGAATCTTTGCATCATCCGGTCCAAGTCTGCATCGGATAGATCTCGAAGAGGCCACCGAGGCAGGCCTGGAATGCAGCCTCGATGACCTCGATGGAGATCAGATCTCCTCCTCCTCGGGCCCCAGGGAGAAACAAGGGGATCGGAGCCAAGGAGGAGGAGACCTAGAAGCAGTGGAGGGAAAAGCCCGCTTAGCTGGCGGGGCCGAAACGGAGGTCTCGGCCCGCCGCTTGTGGTGCTTCTCCCTCCGTTTCTCCCTCCTGGCCTCCCTGTCCTCCGACACTTTAGCGGGAGTTTGAGTCCTGGACGGAGGCAGGGGGGCAGGAGTGACAGCGACCACAGGCTGTGGTGGAGCCACGGGAGCAGCAGAGGTAGCGGAGGCCGAAGCAGAGTCCGGGGGTAAAAGTCCCGCCAGGACCAGCTTCGACCTACGCTCTTTCAGTGCCCTGGGGTTGAATGCTGCACAGATGGTACAGCCCGAGGTAAGGTGTTCAACCCCAAGGCACCGAACGCACCAAGTGTGGCCATCAGCTGGGGAGAGCTTATGGCCACACTCGGTACATTTGGAAAATATGGCTTTTGGGGCATCAGCCATTCTTTTTTTTTTTTTTTTGAAAAAAAAAGGAAAAACAACTACACACACACACAGGCCCCAAAAGAAACGCAACACACACTCACACACTAACGACCAGCAAAGGGAGGGTAACTAATTAAAGATCAAAAAATAAGGAGTCTAACACTTACACACTTTTACTTGATTAATTTTAACTAAAGAAGAAATTTCTGACAAGAAAGTACAGATACAAATAGTACAATTTTCACTTAGCTGATGAGCTCAAAAGGATCCAGCCATCCACAAGCACGGCAAACTAGATCTGGGGTCATGGAGGGTTAGCAGGGGATTATGTGTGAAGGGAGGAGCTAGGAGCTCAGATCCATTAGCTTGAAACAAGTTGCCGGCCCGGATCCGATATCGGATCCGTAACCCACAGGTTGCTGACAAATGAACATCCTACTTCAGATATGATATTTTACTAAATAATATGAAGGGAATCATAATATTTGAAATTATTTTAACTGTATTTAAAATGACAAAAAAATGACATGAAAATACCTGTCTTTTGTATCTCAAGAATATATTTCTTATAAAAGATATTCATTTTTAAATTTTATTCACTCTATTCTCATGGCTTTGGGATTTCGCTAAGAACTGATAAATATTTATGCAAATAATCTAACACCAAGGGTAAATTATATCAAATTCTCATTTATCCTTTCTCTAATCATAATTCCTTTAGCCTTACATTACTTTATCATGACAACAAACTACCTATGATAAATAGAATCACAGCTTTCATTACTAAATAGAAAGAATTCCAAAACTATTTAGCTGTTGAAGAAGAAACAGCATCCATGGCACTGGACAGCATCCCAGGCTGCATTTTACATGAACTTCAGAATGAACTGGCTCCCCACCTAAGCACTGTGTTCAGTCATAGCCTCACATCAGGCTTTGTGCCCACTGAATGGTGTACAGCAACAGTTATCCCACTCCACAAAGAGGGAGCCACCACTGATCCCGGGAACTATCGCTCTATTAGCCTGACGAGTCTGGTCTGCAAGGCCATGGAATGTATCATCATGGAATTCATAAACAAAGACATTGCTAACATCCAAACTCTGGATCCCACCCACTTCGGGTTTGTGAAAGGCAGATCATGCCTCCTGAACCTGATTGACTTCTTTGAGGCAGTCACCAAAGCCGTAGATGTGGGTAAGGTGGTTCACACAGCCTAGCTTAACCTCACTAAGGCTTTCAACACCATTCCCCATTCTGGAATTATAGCTAAACTCACTAAACTAGGTATACATCCCTACGTCACAAGATGGGTTGCCAACCAGCTCACTGACAGAACCCACACTGTAAAAGTTGCACACTCCAAATCTGACCTCAAGCCAGAGACAAGTGGAGTGCCACATGGTTCAGTCCTGGGACCTCTCCTGTTTGGTATCTACTTCTCTGAAGTAGAGGCTAACACAGAAGGCCTCTAGCTAATGAAGTTCATAGATGACTGCAAACTAGGAGCCATAGTCGAGTCCCCAAATGATGTGGAAATCCTACAGAAGGGCATCACTGAGACAGATGCCTGGTGTCAGAGCCATGGCCTCAAGCTCAATGCCAAAAAGTGCATTGTCACCCCCTTTGGTAAAAACTCTGTACCCATGAACTACTACATAGACAGCAGTCTACTTAACAATTAATGTATGATAAGAGACCTTGGGACCCAGCTGGACAGTAGTCTGTCCTTTGATAGTCACATCGCCACAGTAGTCAGGAAGTCCTTCTACGTGGCACACCTCATCATAAAAGGGTTCTCATCCAGGAAAAAAAGAGGTCATTGTTCCCCTCTACTCTACACTCATTAGACCTATTATAGAGTACAATGCCCCTTTTGGAATGTACCTCACAAGACATTTGCAGCAGCTGGAAAGGCCACAGAAGTACCACACAAAGAGGATTACTGGCCTCAAACAGATGCCCTATACTGACTGTCTCAAAAAACTCCAGCTTTACTCCGTAGCATATCACCTACTCCGAGGTGATCTCTGCCAAACATATAAAGCTATGTCAAACCCAGGGCTGTTGGACATGCTACACCTAAAGAAATCCCAATCCCTCCGAGCTACACGCTCTAGGGACCAAAACCTTGTCACCACAATAAACAGGACATGCTGGAGGGATAGATTCTTGTCCCAGAGATGTCTCATACTCTGGAACAGGCTACCCATCTAAGTCAAGCAAAGTTCTTCATTAGCACTCTTCAAGAAAAATCTTGATGAGTGGATGGGAAATAGGAAATATACCCCAGGGAACACTTCTGTGTCTCTGCTCAACAGTGGCACAGGAAAAATAACTTTCTTGGGTGGCGTAAGCCAGGGAACCTTGTTGGCCTCGGGCCGATAGCCTAGTACCTACCTATGAATCTATGAACCTATAAGAATTTTTATTTAAAAGCTACTGTAATTTAACAACAGACATTAACAAAACTTAATGCGTGATACTTTAAACACATATAATTATGGAAGGACTGCGGCTTAGGGTAGGTGCAGAATTAAAGACTGAGGCAAAAAGCAATGAGAAGCACAATATAAAATACTTTCACTAAAATCAATAGTACCAAAAGGGAGAAAAGAATATTTGACACAGGTCAGCTCTTTTATTTATTTATCCTTTGATGGCTGGGCTAGTCCCACTAGACTAGTAGCCTTTTTCAGTGGAGACCTAAGGCAGTATTATACTACTATGGAAAATTTGGCCAGGGCATTAGGGAACTTCTCTACTCATTTTGAATAGGTACCATGGGACCTTTAATATGCATCTGAGCTACCACCAACTCTTGCAGATATGATCCTCATTTCAAAGTCTCATCCAAAAGATGGCACACTCAGGAGTGTAGCATCAACATCATGGTGCACTGCAATATCAACAATTAATCTACCCAGTGTGGGAATAGAAAGCAGATCCTTCTACAGCAAAGGTGGCTGTTCTACCTTTTGCATCACTTACACTTTTGTAAAAACAGATTTCAAGAACTGCTTCATCATAAGTCAGCCTTGATAATAGCAAAGTTAAATTCACTTCTTATTCTGTTTTCCCAAAAGGTATACCTATTTTGACAAAAAAAAAAAAAGACTTTCTACAAGGAAACAGAAACCAAAAATAACAACACAATTAAAGTAGACATTGAATAAATGGTTATATAATTTAGAAAGTATTACACAAGCATTAATCAAGAAAATGATTTGGCTGTAATAAATTATTCAAACCTATTTACATTTTTAGAAAATAATATATAGGCAAGACATTTGAGAAAGAAGGCATATGATTTATTACTAAAATAACTCTAACTGAAATATTTAATGAGTAAAAATTAAAAAAATAATAAATCTCCTAGAGAGAGTAATTACTGAAATATGCAAACTTCCTCCTAGTAAGATTATATAATTTCTATAAAAAGTATTATTGGAAATTAAAATGAAAGTTGTCCCCCCATCATGGATATTTTCATATATTAATTTTATTTTTAAAGAAAATATAAGATCACTTTCTTTGTGAATTATATAGACATATTTCATTTCTAAATGCTGATTATAAGATTTTTACAGAGGTGGAAGTCACAAAAGAGAAAGCACGCGTGCAACTTAGTGGATTGCACAGGCAGCAGTTACACATAAAAATTGTTTTGTCATTTCATTAAGAGGTTGAGAATATTGTTTAAGGACAGTATTTGGATAGTATTGTACAGTGAAAAAGATTTAATCTTGTGATGTGCATGTACAGGGCTAGGATTGGTTAAGATGTTGTTTAAGCAGTGGTTTAAAACTACTGAGTTTGTCAGAAATTTTTATTTGGATGGGGATACTATTCCAGAACTGAGCAATGCATTGGGAGTAGAGTGAGTCTCCTGCAACATTATTTGACTTATTTCAAAGTAATAAGAATGTGTTACTAGAATGGAGGCCCCTTGTTGGACCATACGGTAGTAATAAGTTTTGTAGCACAGCCTATTTTTCTGGATGATGAATGAGATGGTGTGCAGTAGTCATTTGTGAATATGTTAGACAGTTGTGCAGTTCAAGCCAGTTTAAATGATTTAAGCTAATACAGTGGTGGGTCCTATGGGAGAGATGGTGGCAAATTAGGTATTTTATTGTAGCAGGAGGCATGTTTCTTTCTTTGAGTATTGTTTATATTTGTTTGGAAAGGAATGGCATACAATAGAGTTGGCAGTAAAAAGGTGGTGGCTAGAGTTTTTCTTACAGTATCCATAAGGAATCCATTGATCCCATAAAGGTAGCTTAGTTTCTGGTATGTAGATTTGATGGTGTGCAGTATATAGGGGTCATATCTGAGATTGTCATCTATTATAATGCCTAGAAGTTTACTATGAGCTTCAGTTTCAATGACAGTATTATTTGATGACTTTATGGTAAAAGATTACTTTTTATTTTGGCAAATTTGTGAGGTGAAAAGCATTAACTTAGTTTTCTTGGGGTTGAGTAAGAGGTTTGATTCTTTCAGCCAGGTTTCTACAGAGGAGAAAGATTTTTGGATAATATCTTGGAGCTTATTTATTGTTGAGGCTGCACATATTAATGCTGAAACATGTGTATACTGAACTAAACTAGCATGGCGAGTGGATGTGTGGAGTTCATTAATAAATATATTAAATAGTAAAGGACCCAGGATAGAACCATGAGGGAAATCTGTAGTAACTGACTGAAAGGATGAATAGGTTTATTGACATTTAATAGCTTGTTGCCTTCCAGATAGGTAACTAAGGAACTACAACAAAGAGTATTGTGAAAGTCCTATTGAGGAGAGTCAAATGAGCAGTTGCTGCAGCAAGACAGTATCAAATGTCTTTGACAAGTCTAAGAACATGGTGGACAAAAGCAGGCCGTTGCTTCTGTGTCATCTTATTATATTGGTAAATTGTAGTAGAGCAGTAGTGGTGCTGTGTTGGGGGGTTAAGCCAAGCTGTGTTTCTGGAAGCAGGATATCTGGGATTAGGTATTGCATCAGATGCATGTGGATGCATTTCTCTAATATTTTGGAGAGATTTATTTTCTGTTATCAAAATAATATTAACCATACTAGAGATCACTAACTTTAAAGAATGTAAGATGCCGCAGTGAGTGTAGATATTGAAAAGACAGTTGATTCAGTTAACTGGACATATTTATTCAAAGTATTAGGATTATTTTGTGTACTTAATGACTTTACACAGTAAATCAAGACTTTATATTTTGGAAGTAAAGCTTCTATCAAAATTGATCTTTTCTTATTTCCTTTCATTGATATAACCAGAACTATGGAACAAGGTTGCCCTCTATCACTTATTTTATTTGCTTTAGCAATAGAACCCTTAGCTGAAGGAATAATGGAATCATACATGTAAGAAAAAACAATAAATACTGATCTAAACTAGTTTGACTTGTAGATGACATATATGTATACGCACACACACACACACACACACACACACACACACACACACACACGCACGCATGCACGCACACACACACACACACACACACACACACACACACACACACACGCACACACACGCACACACACGCACACACACGCACACACACGCACTATTTATTTATTTATTTATTGTCATTTGTTAACTGGGTTGGTTTAAATGAGCCAAAGGCCCATTTTCAATGGAGACCTGAGGAGAAAAGCTCCAAATATAATTACAGTCATTTACGACAGAATTTAGCACGATCCTGGAGTTAGAATATATAGTTAGGGGGTGTGTGGGGGTCACAGCCTTCATACATTTCAAAGATACACATGGATACTTATAATTGATATGACTAACTCCTTGCAGACAACAATAGTTATCTAAATGATGTAGGGGGGGCTATGCCACCCACACCCCCCTAACTATATATTCTAACTCCAGGATCACACTATAGTGGGGAAAAGGGCATAATGCTATTTATTTCATGTGCCGATGTTATGAGTTTTGATCAAATGGGTTTTAGGTGTTTTGGACTTTAGGTGTTTGGGTCTCGATGAAATGAATGTCGAGCATATGAAAGTTAGGTTATATGAAGTAGACCCAAATATATATATATATATATATATATATATATATATATATATATATATATATATAAATATATATATATATATATATATATATATATATATATATATATATATATATATATACATACACACACACACACACACACACACACACACACACACACTCACACACACACACACACACACACACACACACACACACACACACACACACACACACACACACATACTCACCTCTATATATATATATATATATATATATATATATATATGTATGTATGTATGTATGTATTCAGCTTGCAGGTGTTCTCCATGACACAGCATATAGTCGAAGTGCATGAAAGTTAAATGTCCAGCTGAATGGTGGTCATAATGAATTAGTCTATAGAAAATGGGAATAACATAACCATCATGTATGGGAAAGCCGGACTGTGGTCTATGCAGACAGATAACAAGACAGCTATAGAGTACTTATTGACTAGTGCACACAGGTCAAAGCATAGCTATGTGTAAGGAGAGAGGGGAAGAGGCATACGATTCAGACATAGTGAAGGGGATGACGTCTGGCTATCAGTACATTGCTGCAAGAAGATGGGCAGCAATAGCTTGTCTATTGTTGCTGTCCATATTGGAGAAGGTGGTGATGGTCAGCATGACAGCAGACAGGTATGTGGTTACCAAATGGGAGGACAGGGTGAAGATGTGACATAGGGGTGCAGCTAAAGTCAGTCATGCACACAGTCTGACATCTGTAACCCACAGTTGTGAAATCTTGTCATCAGCCCAAGACAGCAGGTATTGATGGAGAGGAGAATCATGTGTAACTGCAGGCCGTATGCACACATGACATGTGCATCCTGGATAATGGTAAACCTGTAAAGGCTTTCTGGGATCAGTTGTGCAGGGAGTGGTGCTGGACATCAGTGCTGTTGGCATCCATACTAGGACACTATTCAAGGTGCATAAGAGTGTCACCAGCATGGTACTACATGAGTAGCACAAGGTATAAGATATCACCATGGACATATGCAGCACAAGAAGTCTGTCACTGACAAAGAAGCAAATTACAGAGGTGATGGAGTTTACTTTAACTCTGTTTGGCTTCAGTGAATGAACTCTCATACCTAGCGGTGACTTAGAAATTGAAGATTGGCTTGTGATGACTACACAAATGTCTGTAGGGCATGCAAAAGTTTAGTAATAGCAGCTGCATTTCCCACTAATTACTAGATCTGCACTTGAGGAGTTATTCAGCACAACACCTGTGTATACTTGTTCTACAAGTACTTTGTTCCTGTAATTATAGCACTCTGCCCCTGTTGTATGAATGTGCCTTTGCTATTCACATAGCTCTCATATACCATTATGCATGCTATGGTTTGTAGGGAGGAGGTTATATGTTCCAAGTACTACTAGAAGCTTGTTATTTGCATGCCTTTACAGGTTCCTCTAGTAGAGACACCAGCATAACAGGATTGAACATGCCTTATGGCAACAGGTCAGCTATGACTGATGTTGACTATAACGTTGACAAGACATAGATGTTACAGTGGCAATCTCAGCAGCAATAAAATGGTGGCATTCACACAGTACCCACATATAAGGTGATAGGATTATTTGCAGGCTAAACTTTGATCATTACCTGTGTTTATTGCTGAGCATCCTGTCAGTGTGATCCTCATCCAAGCTGCACAAGAGTCACCTCTACAGATGACATCCATTAAACACACTGCCTTCAGTGTACATGCACCCACAATAGGGGTAAGATTTCTCTGGCTTGGGCAGCACACTTGGCATCAATCTTCAAATATGCAGGTAATTGATTAAGGCAGAGCAGTCACTTCATGCACTCATATATGATGCTTCGCATGGTGAGCATTCTGCAAGACTAGACTGGAGATGTGTAACAGCTACATGGACTGTGGGATGGCCTTCAACACATGCAGAATGTCATGCATATTGGGATTTGGAGCAATCATGCATGCCCAGGTTACTGTCATCTATTAGTGCATCTTGGAGTCAGATAGCAATTGCCCGCAACCATTATGCCTTTGCATGCCTTAACAGCCATGATAATGGTGGGGTCTGAGTGCAAAATGCGCAGTCCCAGGCTGGGTTTACACAGATGACATAAAATGTTACAGGGACTGCATCACTATCATCCCCTAGCTACTGCAGCCACATATTCATAGCAAGCTTCATGGTCAAGGTAGCTGATGCTCATTTGTCTCTGTCCTTAAGATACCTCAGCAGGCTGCCCACTCTGGTTCCTTCATTTCCACACCATCCTCTTCCCCTGTTTGTTGACAAAATGCTACAGATGGCTGTGGCAATGATGTGTGTTGTAGATGCTATCCATCCCTTGCCTCTGTTCATTGCTGTACAACATGGAAAAACACTAACACAATGTTGATAACTTAGGTTTGACATTTCTGGTGATATTCAGGTGAGGAAAGTTTTTAACATGTCACAGACAAAGAAGTATATTCCAGAACTAGCAATATACTTTGACATATGTTTCAGGCCAACACATCCTTGTTGTCTACAACGGTGGTCATATATCTCACTGCTGTTTCATTAAGAAAAAAAAAATTTCTGCAACTCAGCTTTGTCTTGTAAATTCCACTTTTAGATTCTTGGAAGAAAACCTGCAAAAACGTGTCACTTCTGTTTGCAATTTATTTAAGCATCTTCACAACTATTACTCCAATTTCTACTGCATGCAATTGCTTCATGGCATATCAATAGAGTACAGGTCTGTAACTTTTCTCACTTTATCATTCATCTGTTACTTCCATGACCAAGGCCTTTAATTGTTGAATTCCTTGTCAAGTCCGGCAGCACTGATGTAAAGTCGTTGACTCGCAAGTCATTGCATGTCTCCATAGTGTAAACTATATGATTATTGAGCTTATAGGACAAGGAAGTTTACTCCTTTCTTCTTGAGTTCACTGATCTTGGAGTTAGTATGTGTCACAATGTTCTGGGTTATGCAGTTTGCCATTTGTGGATACTAATGGGGCTTTTTCCCTGCAACAACACTTTGTGCATTTATTTTTCTGGCTTATGTGATAGTCAAGAAGTTTGCTTTGATAACTGAGGTGCTGACTCCTCATACATTGATTTATAACAAGGGGTCTGTTAGTGTTTTGTGACACAACCTTTCTGTTTTGTCTTTCTCTCTGGCAGGGGAATCTTTCTTCCAGACTAGATGGCACATTTATATTTCAAGTAATAGTAATCACCTTAGACAGGTTTATTTTTCATTACTCTCTGTTATAGTCAGATAGTTTTGTTCCTCAGATCTTTAAAGACCTTCCTCATTTCATAGAATTGATGACTACAAATTCTCTTTAAACTTTTTGTTTATACTACCTGTTATATTCTTAGCGTCATAGGTATGTACTAAGCAAATGACCAATTATGCCTTTTTATGTTTAGCCATGCATCCTAAATCTCTGGCAAGTTCTGTTACCCTTGGTAAGTGTAAGCATGGGCTTGGCAGTTGAAACATTTACAAGAAGAGGCCTGGGAGATGAACTATTTACAGGCTGCCTGTGTCCACTAGGGACATAGGTTCCAACCAAGGATGTATTTCCTGTTCCCCATCCAACTTGAATTGCAACATATGGATGGGGAACCTGTTCCAGAGAAGGGATATTTTCTGGGATGCATACTTGTTTCTTCAGCAGGTCCTATTTGCATCAAAGGCATGTTTTAAGTTTTTTTAATGGATAATTCTGATGCCATTTGTTTTGCACATATGCAGAATGTCCATCCGGGTGGGATTTGCCAATGTCTTGTAGGCCAGGCATAGAGTTGCCCACTACAGCATGTAGGAGACAGATTGTAAGGATAGGGCTTTGACAGAATACAGGGATAGGGCTTTGTGGTATAATTCTTGGTTAAATGTAGATGTAATACCCATTCAGAAGGTACTACTTATCAAATTATTTCAAGAAATTATTAATAATTACACATAATAGTAATGAACAAAATGTCTAATACAATGTTACAGACTGTTCACCTTAAATTTTACCTCAACTTTAATGCATTTACTTGTTACAGATATTCCTCATGCCAGACACTGAAAACATAAATCAAAAGGCCTACAAATCACAGAAGTATCTTCAACATTATCATACTAGCAAAATGAAGTACTAATTTGAATTACTAGGTATCTCTGAGTGAGGTCTGTTTTTGGCAATCTTGTAAATAGTCTGAATGTATACATATTGTAAGCAAATCTTCAGTGAAGTATAGTTGAATGAAATATGGATTTTGACAGAGTACTTCATATTATCGAACAGTTTTATCACAGTCACACACTTAGGAGACATCTTTCATTCACAGCTGTGGTGAATAAAAGATGTGAGAAATGTTATTACATGTGCAAAATTACTAACAACACCTTTCATCCCTTATTCTTTATCACAAGAATCCTTTCACCCCTTATTCTTTATCATAAGTTATATGCATAAAGCAACAGCAATTATACGAGTACACTTAACATTTTTTAATAACATTGGGAGGTCTTAATCACATGGAGTGTGCATCATTAATTGTGGAATTCCAGACATCTGAGTTTAAATTAAAAATTATGTAACCCTGTTTAATACAGTTACCAGTACTATCTTTATAATTATTTAGCATAGTCTGGGAAAAATGTTCTGTTGTTTTCTTGCTTTATCCAAAGTCATAAATAAGTTGACCATTGTGGCAGAATGGGAGATAGCCCCTCTAGTGAAGGCATTTCAGAACTCCTGCACCTTGTTAGTAAGATTAACCGACTTGAAGTCATACTCTTTCAAATTTTAGATAACCTTGTTGCAATTAACTCAGTAAATGTTACACAGCATGCTTCGATAGAATCTTGGCAGCAAAAGATATGTTTAATTGACCCTGAACATGCAGGCTTTCTGGATACAAAAATGCAATTGGTGTTAGAGGTCTATCATTAATACTATACCACAGCAGGTAATAATATGGAAGAATTTATAAACTGTCAAAAAGATGTAATATGCAACTGATCAAATTGAAGAAAGCATCTGAAGAAAAGGACATTGTCTCTTTCTTGGAAGAGCATTTGCTGAATGCACTGAGATAGGTTGGGGCCACTCAATTGCTGAAGAATGGCCAAAAAATGCTGGCTGATGAGGGAGCTGCTCATATAGAAAACCATATCAGTCATCCAAAAGAAACTACCACCATCGAAACAATCTCCAACTCCATATGTCACTTCATTACCCTTTCCCCAAAGTATGACTATCATTGCCTTACACTAGCCAAAGCCAACTGTCTGCCAGTTCAGTGATGAGCCAATCTACTTCTTGGCTGTCAACTTTTCTGTCTCCAAAAGAAAACTCCTGCCCTTCTCTTTTCTAGCTTAATTAGACAGCCTCTCTCCTATAACCTTAGAGCTGGTAGCCACTCAAGTCCTCTCTTGCAAGCATCTAAAACCAAACTTTACTACTCTGACTACTCCCTTACTGTCCTTGCACCTATGCTGTAGAGAGATCTTCCTTCAGATCTTAAAGGCCATTCCAACTACTCCATGTTTCATGTAAAATTTAAAGAACATCTCACAACATCAATTGCTTGTAAAAGCTCTGCTTCACATGGCATGATCTCATCTCCCTAATCTCCTACACAGTCTGCCTACCACTTTCACTGTAGCATCTCTTCTCTAACTGCTAAATGTCACTACTCTAACTGGTGTAAATATTGTACATAGTGGTTTCAGTTTACTTACTTAAATATTTTTTTCTATTGTATATTAACTATTCTTTTTGTGATGCCCCTGCACTGGCCCAGTAATCAAGGAGCCTCAATCCTCACCACTGGAAATAGTGGGGAATGTACACACTGGGAGGATGACAAATGCACACACTGCAAAGAGCAATTTCTCTTAACAGCACATAGAGACCACAGTCAGTCTGAGGTTGGTTTCTCCCTCTTTCTCCAGTGCCCCAATAAGACTCCCCACTGGCACTGCTATAGAGTTGAGATCTCAGCTGAGTGGCCAAACCAAGATCTCCAGTACCCTCTCTGTCCAACTAGTGCTTTGTGTCCCTGCCCAAGTAGCTGACACACAAACTTTGAGATTTGATTTATATACAGACACACACACACGCACACACGCACACACGCACACACACACACACACACACACACACACACACACACACACACACACACACACACACACACACACCCCCCGGGAAGAGGCTGGCACAAGTTTACTAGCTATGCCCCCTTTTGCCCAGACTATAAGGTAGTTCCAACTGCCACCAGCTACTCTTTATCAGCTACTTTAAGGTCCTTAACAAAGAGTATCCAATCCTACTGTGTAATGTTACTATTAATCCAAATGGTAGTTTTGACCAAGTGCCAGGCTATTAGGAGTGGCCTGTACAGTGTCACCAAATAGATATGCAGGTACTTTAAGAGCTTACATATGTTTCACAAATATCAGACACAAGGATAGGTTTAAATATATTTAATAATAAATAATAAAAGAACAAGACAATACTCAGTAAACAAATACAATTACTTCAGATTTCAAAATCACAGGAAATATTTTAAACAACATTGCAGGACAGTCTCAAATAAATAAAGAAAACATCTAAGCTATACTTTACTATATTCCTATCTGAATCTAAAAAAGTTACTATGCCCTAAAAACTTACTTACAGCAAGGCAAGTGCAGAAGGTGATGAGTGGATATTTCCAGCTGATGTTGTTAGGTCAAAGACAAAATACAAAATTCCCTTGCTAATTCTCTTCAAGTGTTCTTAAATTAATATCAAATATTACTGCTGTGTTAGCTTGGATGACATCACTTTTTTGTCACCTGACTTTAGTTCCCAAGTTAAACCCCTATTGTCAGAAACTAACCACATTTAACATCTCTATGTGAAAATACATAGCCTTCAGATGTTTGCAGCTGCTAGAAGACATAAAACAATAAAACACTTACAAAACAACACAGAGAGTCCTCTAGTGTAGCCATTCTGTCTCCTGTTGACTGAAACTGAAAGATAACTTTTATAGCACAATCATAAAACAATTTAATTTCAACTATTTTCTTGAAGTTTTGCAAATTAACCCTCTGTGCTCTAGTTTCCACTGTTAAAAATATATACCTTCACACAACTACAATAGTTTATATACATTTTTGTTCTAAGTCAGCAGGGCATGTTGTGGTTACATTTTACCTCCGTAGATAACATAGAGTTCTAACACAGTTGTAGCACAAACATCTTAAGCATGTTGGCATTCGCGAATGACACATAACCACTTCCAAAATTCCAGATAGCTGGGCTGGTAGTATGACACTTTTGATTTAGCATGGTCTTTTATTATATAAATTATTTTTATTTTTTTCCAATTGATGTCTGTTCACATTCTGGGCTGAGATTAACCTGATGCAATGGGATAAGTGTTCTACCCCAGTTAACAAATTGTATAAATGAATAAACAAATAAACAAGTAAATAAATAACTAAATAATCAATAAAGTCCTATTTATTTTCATAAAGGGAGAAAATGCTGCTGCAAACAAATTAAGTCAATGACCTTCAAATGCTAAAATCAATTGCTCACTTCATTCAGTATATTGCCTCAGCTAGAACACAGAAGGCAGAACCTTTTTTGACAACAGGCAGTTGGGAAGTGCTTCAGCAGACAAAGATTGAGCCAAACAACAGAACAATGAAAAAAGCAACAAGCAATCAAAACGCCACAGAGGTGTTTTAATGACACACAAGTTTCACGCACAATATCATCAAGATTTCACAAAAGCATTTCATGAAGAGCTGCAGTTTCAAAGTAAAAGGGGCCATTTAAATGTAGGTAAAAAAAAACATGGAAAAACATTAAAAAAGATGTGACAATAGATTCTACAATGTCTACTAAAAATTATTTTAATTTCCACAGTGATCTTGCTTTTAAATTACATTTTAAATTAACTGTAGCATTTAATCCAGGGGTGTAATCATTTCTTAAAATGCTTATCCATATATACTCCATTCACTCAGTTTTATTTGAAACATTTTATATTAACTGCAGCATTTAATCTAGGGGTATAACCAGCTCTTAAATATTTATCCATCTATACTCCATTCTCTCAGCTTTATTTAAAGTATCATCCCCTCTATAGCCATTTAAGGAGTCAGCTTCCAATACTAAACATTTAAAAGAATGTTCTACACCCTCTGAATATACTTAAACAAGGCATTGGTTTCATTGTCTCTTCTCATATCAGATAAATGTGAGCAAATTCTTTTTTTTTTAATTTACAGATAGTGTTACCTACATAAAATGACAAACATTTTATACATGTAGTCAAATATGCCACACTTGAATCACAAGTGGCATAATGCTTTGCCCATTTCAAATAATGGAGATAAGTGGCTGCAAAAGCTGTTGAACCCAGAATTGTTACCCAGAAAGGTATCTACCACACAGCTCCTTGCTCCAGACTAATGACTCTGAGTCAGTGAGACCCACTAACAAGTGATGCAGGTGACACTAATACTAATGTTCACACAGGTCAGTATGGTATTCCTTTGCTTCTTCTGCAACAGGAGTTCACCGCAATGGTGATAGACAGGATACAGGGCCTGAAATATAAAAGCTTAAACAAACAGCATAGGAAAAGGAATGCAGTGACAGTCTAGCACCATAGCTTATTATATCAGTCGTACCTGCTAACAGAATCATATTCTTTCTCAGACTGTTGTCTTGCTTGTGCACTTTCTCATAATGGACAGGAGTAATGAATGTTTCACAACTGCAAAATTGGCAATTACCATGCATGTAAGTGAACCCTACTCTGTATGATCATGTTACCCTACTGTGGGATGTTGAAAGCTGTGTAGCTTGCATCTATGTGTAATGTGCATAAACTTTTTCAAACATTTTTTCATCAGAATTTTACATTGTTAATGCCTTGTCATTTATCCTTCTAGGTCTTAATGAATTACATAACAGCAAGTATTTCATAATTCCTTTTGAAATGCAAAGTCACCATTGTTTTTGTTATGAGGTTAAGATGTTCAGGAGGCAAGTTCACAGCCCAGATGGTGTTCCACTGACATCGCTATGCCTGAACTGGCATAACCTGGTAGTTACCCTATAGTTATGACTATTTTCTAAATGAGGACTTCTTTTTTGCAAGTCAGTATCCATTTGAAAAGCTGTACTCTTTGTGGGGCATGAAAATGAATAATGCAATACAATTTAGGACAAGAAATATTACATTTGTCTAATTTACATTTAATATCCAGTTTTCTAACAATCCTCTGTTTATTGCAGAAAAGTATGATTTTGTATCTGAAATGACTTATTATGATTACATTATAATAAAATTACTAAAATTCAACTAAGATGAAAACCTAATTAGGCACAGTATCTTAAACTGACTAAAGATATAGGTTGTTTTGGAGAATGTCACAGTTTCTGTGAATAATATCCTACTGTGGAAATCTGAAAAATATGAATCTTATATTGATAGAACTGTACATACTTGTACTATTGCACACTTTTTATTGAATGGTAAACAAAGAGCATTATAGTATTGCCTCATGTGCTTTTTATACTTTAAATTCCCTATTCATATTTTATCTATGGAAAATGCACATAACAGTATGAATTCCATTCAGTAGTAAAGTGTCATAACAAGAAGAAGTCCAAGATCCTAACTGGACAATGACAGATTTCAGATTGCAGCAAGTGGGATCTAATGCTTTTTAGATTCAATTTGTTTTGAAAATTCTTACAAACTTGACTGTGAAGAAATATCATTTTACAGTATCAGTTTCTTAAAATTGTAATGAAATTATATTAAAATGTCTTAGAAAATGGCCTTACAAAATACCAAAATGATCTGAAAGGTTAAGGGAGAGGAATATTGGGATGAGGATAGGAATATTGGGATGATTATATCACTCATGGTCCTATGCATTTAGAACAGCAGTACCGCATATTATTTACAAGCATGTATCATGCAGATGAGACTATTCTGTCCATGCAGTTCTGTTCAACATACCATCCATTTACTGGCATACATTATTAACATACTGAAATAGAATTGTAAGATAACATGACGACTGGGCAGCATCTGTATGCAGCTATGATACTAATGTAATTTTCAGCTTAATGGTCAAATGTCATGAAAAGATAGGTTTATTCCACTCAGGTGTTACCAATTAGCATATAAAGTTAAAAGGTAGTTTTTAGTTAGATTGCCCTGACCTACAGAACTTTTCTGCAGCAAATATTTCGTTGCAAGGACTTACAACTATGCTCAATGTTGTAAGAACTTTGAATGCCTTTTTGAAACAATACCACAACAAATGGAGACACAGGCAACAAAAAGTAATCTATCAGTCTTGACAAATATTTTAAAAGGGAATTATCCTAAAGGAATGAATAGAAATGAAAACACCAGAGTGAACAAATTGATTAAAGTTTGATTTAAAAATTATATGTATCAGAAATAAGAAAATAATATATATCTCACTCCAGAAGTCATTTGATAAAAGACTCTTAAGCTATTTTCAGTCAACAATACATTAATAATTAAATGACTTTGTGAAAAATACCTAAGAATCTGAAACTAGTATTTCAACTTAAGAAGGTAAAATGCAAAAAAAAAAAAAAAAAAAAAAAAAAGAATTTTTTTGAGATACAGTTAATGATAAGTTGATAGATTATGAGCTTGCAGTCATTGCAGCAATGCTCCATCGAAATATGTACAAGAAAAGTTTGGCTCTGGTGCATATACAACATTAGAGATAATTCAGACAAAAGCATAAGACTGTGCTCCAGTGAATAGTGCTGTGAAGATAGAGAGATGTGGCCTGATGGGCATTAAGTATGCAGTAGGACTGACATAGTACAGCCAAGACTGTGACAGTGCTGAATAATAAAGTCTCACAACTGCAAAAGTGGCAATTACCATGTACTATGTGTGGTCATGGACATCAACATGCAGGTACGCCAGCTTCTACATACATTCACACGCGCTTCAAATTACCCCATTGTTGTGACACAAGTACAGACTGGAGTCCATAAATGGGCTACACAGCAAAGTGACAACTGATTTATTCTATAAATAGTAAAGAAAGGGAGTGATGGAATATTCAGAAAGGGAAAAGAGTTAGCACTGAAACACACAGATGGACAATGTGAAGAAAAGTAGTGAGGGGCAGATCACATGCCCACAGCTGAATGGCACTGTATCAAATCAGTTGGTGGGTATAGAGAGGAGGCAGGTGTTTGCTGAGATTGGCAATCCTGCATACAGAAAATGATCCATATTTGTACCCACAGTTGTACATGACCTGTCATGGGACCAACGATATAGCAACATCTAGAGAAATTTGCCACACAGGAGACTGGCATGCTGCTACAGGCCATATGCACACCTGGAAGCCATATCTTTCACATAGGTAAAACAGACAAAGGTGTTTGGAAATAGGAGCAAGAGGGACTGATGCAGTACAATGAGCGCAGTTGGTTTTTATTAAAGAACAATAGTACAGGTGCTTTGCAAGACTGCTGAGATTTATTTTTATTTACTTATTGCTTTTGTTTACCAGAAATGTCCAGCTGGGCAGAGGTCCCTTTTGCATTGGAGGCCCCGGGGAAAAATGTTCCATTTTACAGAATGAGTTGAAGGCAGTTATTCAAGATTTACAAATAAATGCTCATACATACATAGAACACTACTGGGTTCAGATGGTGTAATGGTACATTGCTTTAATTGTAGTTTACAGGGCCCTGGGTTCAAGACTTGGCAGGCCTTATTATTCTTTGGGAAAAACCCGGTTACTATGAATTACCACATTGATGATAGTCCACTAAACACAGAAAGTGCTATAAGAGATCTGGGAACATAGGTTGACAGCAACTTCTCTTTTGACCACCACATTGCCACTGTGCACTCTCCAGTCAAGACTGGAATAGCTGGTCAAGAGGAGAAGGTCAACACTTGCACCACACCACATGGAATACATAACCCACCAGAATACACACCAGCACTGTCTTCACATAAAAACACAAACCACACACCCACCTTTGCAGAGGCTCTCAATAAAAATCTACCCAAGCAGCAGAGACCTCCAAGGCAGAAATGCACTTCACTACCACAACACAACACAAATCATGAGACACATAACTCTCCTAAACAGTGTGTCACTCACCCAAAGCCCCTAAGGCAAAACAACATGCTCAACCTACTAGTCATAGGTGACTCGATAGTGAGGCACACTGATGTCCCACTCACTAGGTTGAATAAGGAGAAAGTAACAGTCAGCTGCCTGTCCGGTGCCAGGATCCCCCACATAATGCATGCACTTAGGTCCCTCAACAACAGGTACAAATATGACTCTGTCATTGTACATGTGGGTGTGAATGACATGAGATATACCTCTCTGGACTACATGAAAAAAAACATGGAGGAGTTCTCGGATTATGTAGCCCAAGCGGGTATGACCCTAGCCCTGAGCAGCATCCTACCATCACACAGAATGATGCCACAGTACAACCAGAAAATGATTGATTTCAACAACTGTCTAAGTTCCTGGTGTCATTCTAAGGGAATCCAGCATTTGTCTTCCTGGGATGACATGATTGACAGACCTCGATGCTTTGCCAGAGATGGCCTGCATCTCTCACCCCTGGGCTTCTGGTTACTGGCCAAGGCTCTTGCCACCTCTATAGTGCCTTTTTAGGCAGTGTTCCAAAGACAAAATTACTACTGTAACAGCTACAAACAAACACAATCTGAGGATCATGTTGCTCAATGCTAGAAGTCTAAATCTCAAAATGCACTCGCTCAAAGCACTCCTTAAAATGGAGAACATTGACATTTGTGTTGTAACAGAGACCTGGCTCAAGGCAGCAGAAAGCACCCCTGCACTACCTGGCTTTAACTGATTCCACACCTTTTGGCCCCAGAACTTGGACTGAAGCTCCAAAGGCAGTGGTGTTCCATATTCATAAAGGATGCACACACCTCCAGACTGGTAGCCCAACATAACACATCAAAGATACTTCATGTGCAGCTAATACTGTATAAGACAGCAATTCATGTTCTAGCCTGCTATACATCCCCAACCATGTCCCAAAACTCACACTCCATGTTACTAAGTACCCTGGCGAATATTAGGGTGCAACCTAACACTGTCATACTAGCTGACTTCAACTACCCCTCCATTAACTGAGAAAACTACTAATGTACCAATACACTTGCCCAATGTTTCCTGGAGTTCATTAATTCCAATGCCCTGGACCAGCTCACTCTTAACCCCACTAGAGGTAGCAACATCCTTGACCTGGGCATTACTAACATGTATGACCATTGCTCTACACCAATAGTAAATTCCTCCCTTGGAAATCCACCCCCCTCCCACAAAGGTAACCACCATGAAAAACCTCTCTAAAGCTAACTTTAGGCTCCTAAAAACAGAGGTGGCTAACTTCATGCCACCCATGCAAATGGAGAATAGTTGCAGGACTGCCAAAGCATGCACCAATACACTGTACAAACACGTACACAAATGCATGGATCTCACCATACCCAACATAACCAAGACACTCTCTTCCAAAAAAAGAAAGACAATCTGGTGGTCCCCTGTCATAAACAAACTCTACAACAGAAGGAGGAAACTGATGTGGAATAAGGTGAAACCCCAAGACTGGAAAATTCCCTTATCAGCCTGAACAAAAAGTTGAGATCCCTCATCAAATCCTCTAAAGTTAGCTATGAAAACAGAATTGCAGCATATAGTAAAGACAACCACAAGGCCTTCTAGAGTTATGTAAAGAATCTCCACAGCAATGCCTAGATTTGCTCTGAGGTACTGCAAAATGGTACCTCCTAAAAAATATTGCCAGTATACTGGCCAACAGATTCAGTGCCAAATTTACCCCCCTCCCCCACAAAGGACCAATCACAATACCAGTAGATTGCCAGGCACCCAATATTACTGCTGCACAGGTTAAAACAGCACTATCCAAAGCCAAGTATACAACTTCTATGTGACTTAACAATATCCCTGGCTGTGCTTTACATGAACTACAGAGTGAACTGGCACCTCACATGTGTGCCCAGTTCAATCACAGCCTCACCTCAGGCTTTATCCCTACTGAATGGTGCACTGCTACAGTCATTCCTCTCCACAAAGGAGGAGCATCTACAGACAATAGGAACTATCGCCCCATTAGCCTGATGAGTCTGATATGCAAAGCAATGGAACGTACCATCATGGACCTAATAAACAAGGATATAGAGAATCTCCAAACTCTGGATCCCACACAGTTTGGTTTTATGAAGGGTAGATCATTCCTGCTCAACTTAATCGACTTCTTTGAGTCGGTCACCAGAGCTGTGGATGAAGGCAAGGTGGTTCATACAGCCTACCTTGATCTGGCCAAGGCTTTTGATACCATTCCCCACTCAGAAATCATCGGAAAACTCACTAAGCTAGGCATCAACCCCTATATCACAAGGTGGGTTGCAAATTGGCTCACAGATAGAACCCACAGTGAGAAAGCAGCTGACTCCAAGTCAGACTGCCGACTAGTCATGAGTGGAGTCCCACAGGGTTCAGTCCTGGGTCCTCTCTTTTTTGGTATCTACTTCTCCGAAGGCCAGGCAAACACAAAGGGATTCTGGCTGACAAAGTTCACAGACAATTGCAAGTTGGGAGCTATTATTAACTCCCCAAGTGATGCTGACATCCTACAGAATGGCCTCACTGTGACCAATGACTGGTGTCAGAACCATGGCCTTAAACTCAATGCCAAAATATGTGTTGTCATCCCCTTTGGGAAAAAACCCAGTTCCCATGAATTACCACATTGATGGTAGTCCACTTAACACAGAAGGTATTATAAGAGATCTGGGAACAAAGTTTCACAGCAACCTCTCTTTTGATCACCATATTGCCACTGTGGTCAGAAAGTCCTTCTATGTGGCACATCTCATTATTAAAGGTTTTGCATCCAAGAAGAAAGAGGTCATTGTCTCCCTCTGCTCTTCCCTCATTAGGCCAATCATAGAGTACAATGCCCCATTTGGCATGTACCTCTCTAGACACCTGCAACATCTGGAGAGGCTGCAAAAGTACCTCACAAAGAGGATCCTAGGCCTTAAACACTTGTCCTATATGGACAGACTCAAAAAACCCCAACTATTCTCTTTCTCATATCGCCTACTTAGAGGCGATCTCTGCTTGATTTATAAAGCCATGTCTGGCCCACCTCTGTTAGAAATGCTGCATCTAAAGAAATCCCAATCCCTCCACACCACATGCTCCAGAGACCTCAACCTCATTACCAGAATCAACAGAACATGCTGGAGGGACAGGTTTATAACCCAGAGACTGTCCATGCTATGGAATAGACTTCCCATACATGTCAAGCAGAGCACCTTGCTGACCCTCTTCAAGAGTAATCTTGATGAGTGGATGGGAAACAGAAAATTCACCCCGGGGATAACTCCAGTGGCTCTGCTTGACAGAGGCAGAGGGAACTAAGGTCATGTGGCACTATGCCAGAATAATCCTATGGCTAGGCTTGTAAAGGCCCCAGGGCCATTAGCCTAGTACACACCTATGAGCCTATGAAGAATCCAATAGAGACAAAGTGTCAAAGTAAAACTTGTAACAAAAATCCAAAACAAGGCACCACAAATCAGAGCAAGCAGATGACCCGATGTAAGGAACTCCATGCTTTATTACATCCACAAATAATAAATATTATTTGTGGATGTAATAAAATGTGGAGTCCCTTACATTGGGTCTTCTGCTTGCTCTGATTAGTGGCGCCTTGTTTTGAATCTTATTGAAACCATACAAAGTCAAAAGATTGGCAGCATTCCCTTCTCATATTTCCCTTTGACTTGTGGATGTCAAGGTCAAAATTTTGTGTATAGCACTGTATTAAAAGTGACATTTCATAAATGAACATATGAGTGACCCTGAAATGACATCCACAGCACACCTTCATTAGTGCATTGAACTACACCAGAATGTCAACGTACCAAAAGATATGCACTTCACATCCTGAACACAAATGCCTTGAAATCTCTGTTGTCATAATTAAATTCCTAAATAGACAACTTTTTTATATATTCAATGTAGTGCAGAAATTAATTTAACATTCAAGGTAAAATTATTTCTGGCACTGAGTAAAGAATATACAAGAGGATTTGAAGTTGAAATCATTATAAATGTGACCAGTAATGACAACAGCATCATGAAGTCATCATGACAGCAGTCTTATATTCAAAAAATTATTTTCCCTTTTCTTCTGATAATTTGTTATTAATCATAATAAGTTCTATTATTGTCCTGGATTTAGCCATCTATTAAAGGATGGTTCTGTTATTCAAATAGTTGACTTCCTTTTCATAATGTAAATGTTGCACATGGTGTTTTATATGTTATTTTGTGATAAAATATTTTTGAAAACTGTATTATTCTGTTTAGTATTATCTTAGTCATTCTCAACAAAAATATTTTTGAAAATAATAAATAAAGTGCAAATGAAGTTTGATATCTGGGAATGTGTATAGGTAAGTACTTGGCTAATTTCCCTTGTGGGCCATTTTAAGCTGTGCCAGTTTCCCATTCTGAGCTTGAATTAACCTATACCCTTTGAAGTTGGATTGGGGTTACACATTCCATGGTTAAATATGATCTAATACCATTAATAAAAATAACTGGGATCATACCGTAGATAATTGGCACAGAGTCATGCATGTGATAAAGCATTTAGAAGCTGCATCTTTGCATTCATAGTCCTGGGGTAAATGTTTTAATATCCATCCGTAGATCCAGGTTATGCTTAAATATGGATGGGGATGAGCTTTGATTTGCATTGATAGGGATCAATGAAGGAATTTTCATTCAAAAAATGAACCTTATCTATGCCATGCATTAAATGTTCAGGCTTAGATTTTGCATTGTTTTTGAAACACCCTTTTTCCAAAATGCTGGGCACTTTTTTTCATTTTATGCCATTACAATGTGCAAAGAATGAGCTGTGGTTTGGCATGCACACGCTATTACATCCTAGTCAAAACAAATGCAAACATTTAAAGCACACTGTACAATGCACACTTTATTATATCCCATTTAAATATATAACAAAGTTTAACAAGCACCATGCTATCCACACCCTGTTATAGCCCATTGGAGGGGCCCTAAAATTTAACAGGCACCATACAAGAACAATCCGTAAATGTTTTAGCTTTTATGATAAAACAATGCACCTCCCACACATCATAAAACATTTGCACTTATAATGTAATTCTGAAAATATTGTTCTAACTAAATTTCCAAATGGTATATATCCAAATATAATACAGTAAATGTTCCATAAGTAGTACATAGAATAATCAAATTATAACTTTATTGGAGTATGTCAGACTTTTTCCTTGTAGCCGTGGTTGTTTCACAAAATGTGACAACAATCAAAATATAAAGTATCCACATGCAACAATTTGTGTCACACAATCTATTAACTAGTAAAGGTGAAGTGGCAGTCTTAATAAATGATTCAGCAGTGTGACATATAAGCTGGACCACAACTGCATGTGCAAGGCATCAACCTAACACACAGAACACAATGGCTTGCATGCCTCTGTATAGTGTTTTAAGCAATGGGCCAGATTCCAAAATTGTTGCTCTCAGTGTAGGTTTGAATTGATTCTGAAAGACCTGCACTCAGCATAAGTGACTTACTTCAGTTTAAGGCCTATCTATAAACAGGCTTACTATGGCGATCTGATTCCAAGCCACCTGCTCTCAGCCTGCTCTCAGGGTAACTGGTCACTTACACAGACAGCAAGTCTTTTGGATTCAGGGCCAAGATATTATATTGCATTAAATGAAGTGTGATAAATGGTTATAAGATTGTTAGAATTTGCAAACAGCTGAAGGTAATAAAAATTAAATAGATCAAATTATAAACAAGAGTTTGGCTGTGGGTCAGCAACAATCCATTACCGTTAAAGCAGGTATATTTGTATTGATCAATGAGGTGGGATTTTATTTGTTTACAGAATTATAACAAATTATCAGTTAATCCTGACTCCTATAGGAGAATATTCCAAATGCAAGAACCAAGGATTAATGACTGTATTTCAATGTCAGGTATTTTGAAATACAGAGTAGGACAAATTTAATATACTGAAGCTTGAAAGATCTTAATACACCTATATAGTGATTATTAAGTTACACATTACTTTTTGAACATAGGGCAAACTTTTTTATGACATTGTTTTGAAAGTGCTTTGGAATTTGGTATTTGTTTATATTTATATTTATTATTTATTTTTAATTAATGTTAGAAGATAACAAGGCAAAAAGTAACTAAGCAAAGACAAGGCTCCAGCTTCTTTTTCAAACGCAGACTGCTTTAATGGCACATAGACACAAGCTGGAGCCTTGTCTTTGCTTAATTACTTTTTGCCTTGTTATTTTGCGGATTTTTAGCAAAGACTCTTGGTTGTCATTGGTATATTTTTTTCTTCATAATGTTAGAAGATAATTATAGGAAGAAGAGATTTGGTCATATTAGTACATTTACATTGTGCTATTTTTTTTTTCATTCTTAACAGTAGAGGCACATAGGAGTTACTAGGGGGTATTTATTTGGGTGTATGAGGAAGTTTCATCATGAATGAATTAACTTTAACAAGTGATATAAATTGATTTGATGGATTTGTGAACTTGACTCTGATGAAGACCCTTTTTGAGGGTGAAAGCACTTAGTCAAGGTTATGTACTGTTACATTCAATATTTTTAACATCCTGTCTTTTTTTGTTTTTTAAAATAAAGTAGTAGTTTGCCTTTACATGAAGCGGGTATTCACTGTTTTTTACTGTGAAGTTTAGAAAATGAATAATTACCCAGGGCAAACAGCATTAATTTGTACTTTGTCATATGAAAACATGTTCTAGAGTCTTGTGCAATCAGACTGAAGAGAGTGTTAGAGAGAAGGCAATTGTTTGTGGCATATGAATAAGAGCATAACAGATAAAGTGGAATTCCAGTACTGGAATAAACAAAGACTAAGAACAGCAAAAAAATAAAACAGGAAGTCAGTCACGAGCCTCAATACACATTGCAGGATGCAGTTCATATCAAAAATAAAGTTAAAAACATCCACAGTTTAGTGCTTTCATCTTTAGTACAGAGACATCATCAGAACTATGTGATGATGTCTCTGTAGTAAAGACGAAAGCGCTCAACTGTGGATGCTTTTAACTTTATTTTTGACATTAAACACATCCTGCAATGTGTATTCAGGTTCATGGCTGACTTACTGGTTGTTTTGCTGTTCTGTGAATAAGATCATGTTATCTATGTAAAGCAGGAGATTAGTTTATGGAGGGTTGGAGGGTAGGTCTTTAATTTTCAGAGAAAAGAGAAGTGGAACAAAAATTGAAGCTTGGGGTACTTTTCACAAGGGTGCCAGTGGTAGATATATTTGAGCTTGAGGTGACAGTAAAAGTTCTTTTGGACAATAACAAAATATTCTGAGAAATTAGGGAATTAAAGTTTTTATGTGAGAAGAGTGTGATTGACATTATCAAATACCATAGTAAGATCAAGAAAAAAAAAGATCCAGTATATATTCCTTGCTTGTTATTTTCATAGGCACTGTCTATCAGGTTTGGGTTTGTTAGTGTAAATGCCATATTTTGAGGATATTTAAGAATTTGTTGATATTATATTTTTTGAAGTATGACCCACGGTGGTAGTGCTGCGTATCCTTGCTGTTTCTATATTTCAGTGATTCATTTTAGTGGATTATTTTGTTCGGGTCACAGAAGCACTCCATCTGTGCATTAGGAAGGACTAGGGTTAAATCCTGGATGAACTTTTGATTTCATCTAAGTCTTCTTGTCCAAACCTGTATACGAAGATCATTAACCTGATATGTCTCATTTATTCCCATGTTAGCTGTCACAGACAACTCACATCTACTCATGTACATAAACTCACACATTTTAAACGTCTGTTACAGTTTATGACAGAGTACTGAGACATACATTACTGTCTAGGTTCACTGCGTGTCTGGCTTGCTGGCTGTTACATGACAGATTGTCTATAGTAATTCCATAAAATACTTTGCAGGAACAACTTAAATTTTATGCCCTCTGTTCATAAGCCATAATTGATTTACAGATCGTAACACTGACTAACTCTGTTTAAAGGGCTTATAAGACAGCCTTTACTTGGACATGTCCATTATCTTGGCTCATCTTCCTTCCATGATTACTCTATACGAGACATGTCTTGTTCTAATTACACTACCCTCGTGTCGTGCTGCATTTTGTTTAAACGTTACATGTTCCGCATTTAGTGCACTCTGCTTCTGTAGAGTTTTTTTTATGTATATCCCCTTAAACAGCTTATGCAGCTGTACTATAATACTATAACTATACTAACGTCTGACTTTTTTTTCTTTACTTTCCTTACATACATGTGATAGGCTAAAGGTCTACTTAGTATATTTACCATCGTGATGTTTCTTGTGTCTTGTGTTGCTTTATTTAAGCAACCTCATTCATTCTTTTAAAATGTTGATTATTGTTAACTGTTACAAAAAAAGATGAAAATAATTAACAATAATCCATGCTTTTTCAGTATGTCTTTTTATTAATCGTTAGGATACATATCATCTCTCAGATACTTTAACATACTGTGGCATCTGTCAGCTACTGTTGGATATTTAATGAAACTTAATTTGAAAATCCTGCAACATTTTTTCTTGTTGCCTACTTCTTGCATATGATAAACAAAATAATGTTGTGTACCAGTACTGAGCTAAACCTCAAAATATTTGCACACTATGTATATTTGTTCAAAGCAATTCCAAAATTATAAACAAAAAACAGAGTGGCAATGAAAGAACATAATTGGAGAAAAATGAAAAATGCAAAGTAATAAAATTAAGAAGATGAAAGTAGTTGGTTACTCAAGACTGTGAAGCTTTAATATCAAGACTGTGAAAAATACTGTACTTTTTTCTGACTAAATGATATATTAAAAAGTCTCATTTTATTTATTTAATACCATTTGAAGACATTCCTCAGAACATAATTAAAATGATTATCAGTGTATTTCTACTACTGATCTGTCATACAAGTTAGCCCTAGGAAAAAATAACAGTCAAATTATTGCCACTAACTGTATTTTAAATGCACTGACATTCTTCATATAGTAATAATAACTTATTACTGTAGTCAACTCTATGGGTACATCATGATCTTAGCTGCAAGACTTTAGCTTAAAGTTACATATGTGTCACTTCATTTACATTTAGTTATGGTTTTACATATAATTCTGATATGTATGCTTCTTCTTGTCTTCCATACATAAAATATATTACTATCTCCTCTGATGACATAGAGTAATCCATTAACTTTGCAACCTACTCTCTAGAATTTACAAAATATTCATTTCAGTATGAGCAAGAACATCATCGCAATTGACATATTGATGTTTTAGTACATGTATGACACATACATTCATTTGTTAATACACTTTTCAACTCTTTGTAAGAATGTTATTCAATATTCCTTCAAATTATTATACTTCTTATAAGAAAATCCAAGATTCCCACAAACAACAATAGCTATCTTGTCATTGGTAACAAAGAAGAGCATTTTATTTCTAATAATATTTTTTGTGTTTTTGCTGCCTTTGGTGTATATTAAAAAATGTAATGTTCTCACAATATGTTTACTGAAATCATTATCGCCTATTTTATTCAAGTGAGCATATGTTTTTTTCTTCTTTAGATGCCTTTATAACCTTTTTCAATCAGAAATCTAATTTAACACTCATATCATTTCTTAACAAATGTATCTATCATGTTTTATATTTCTTCTCTTGCAAAAACATGGTGCAAAATATTTCTTAATATTGCCAAAAACTACCCTATAATATTGTCAAAAATTACCCCATAGGTATGTTATCTGTCACATACTTATGGCCGAAATCTTTTAAATTCCAGCTGGTTATGCACTGCTTCTGGATTTCTGTATAATTGTGATATGATTCCAAAATTCCTGATTGTTGTGACTCATTTTGATGCCTGCTACATGTAGCACATTCTACGTGAGACTATAAGTTGTATCATAACAGCTGATTGCTCGACTTGATAATGTTTCTTGTTGCTGTTTCAGCAATATGTGTGGTGTTTTTCTTCCCATTTGCATGTGAGATCCTGTCTAGAATTTATCCTTTAGGATTTTATGTTACTTGCTTTGTCTAATGAGATTATGTAGTTATTGTAGGAAATTGAGGTTCTACCATACATTCTGTTACACATAGCTTTTTGTCTCCAGTGTGCAAGTATTACTAGGTTTTATGCTTAACAAATGAACTGTTGCATTTTCTTGCCATCTTTTGTTTTTAATAAATATCTTATTAAATTATCACATATGACAGAGGCAATCTTACATTTATTTGAATGAAAAACAAACAAAATGACACCACTTTAGTTGCAAAGATTATACATCACAGACACCATTGAAACAACTGTAGTTGCAAACATTATACATCACTTATAATCAATCCAGTCATTGTCAGTTAAGCGTTTTGCCATTTTGTAACAAAGAAAAAAAAATAAAATAAAATAGAAAAATAAAGTGCAAATCTAATGCTCCTTTGTCCATTCTGCCCTGATTTGCACCCTCAAATCCATGCTATAGAGAAAAAGGTACCTCCTCCAATCTACCACTCCTTGTCCTGAGGCTGTCATCTATGAGTTGAGAAGCAAAATAAAAAAAAAATGTCTTTTCTACTTTTAAAAACTGTACAAACATTATACATATAAAGGGCTATAGCGAGCACTTTAGTGATAGCAAATTTGTTTCCATACCAGCATTCAGAAATATTGGTCCATAAATAAATGCTGGTGTGGCACTGTTGTCAAGTTATGCATCTAACACCATTTACCTGAGGTGGCTGGTCCTTTTACCCTACCCTAGCTATGTGTATGACTGCTGGTGTTGTCTAATAAACTCAGTGTTGTGTTTAACATGTCATGTCATGTTTTCCATTTTTGCTGTTCACCATCATGTTCTTGAGAAAGTGTTAGTTTCTACTGTCTGTATCATACCTCTTCTTTAGCACTACCTTGTGTGATAACTTGCTCTTCACATTGAATCGCTCATTTGAAACCACCAACGATTTTACAAACAACTTAGAGTCCATGTGCCTGGTTGATTTCCTGCAGTTGAATCTCTCTACTGTTTCCAGGCATGAAGTTCTTTACTTTGATAGCAGCATAATTTCCCTGTCATGTCTAAACAGAAAAAGCCCATTAATAAGTCATTCCAATATAGCATTTTTCATACCATAAATATATTTCACTTGCTGAACTGTATAACGCCATAATGTAGTCTTCCATGCCAGCTGTTATTAAATATGTTTTTCCTTTTCTCACAAATTCATAACAACTTTTAGAATTTTGTGATGTACATAACAGTCCCTTAGACATAAGCATACAATGGATACACATCACACATTCTGTTGTCCCTGAATCGGACTGTATCTCTTCACTTCAAGGAGGCATCAATGCAGATAAATGTGCAGTTTCTCTCTTGTTTTTAAGTACAGATAAGGGTATTACAACATATGCTTTTTATATGGATGGTTACTGGACTATCACAAAACCAACTGTAAGCTTTCTTTGATATTTTTTGTTATCCCTTAAGTGGTTTATGCATTGGCAGGTATACCCAACCTTGATTATAAATGTCATTTTTTGTCCATGTACATTACATGTGACTAAATGTTTTTTGGTCAAGAAAGAGAATATCAAATAAGAAATGTTGAATCACAAAGCATTGATTACAGTGAACCAAGGCAAAGCCCATTTGGGAATTTGTCCTGTTTTCTGATTTAGTGTTTTTTATGAATATTTTGTGAATTGATCAAAAATGTTGAAGGTTTGTTGACAGAAAGCTCTGTCTATACCTTGCACTAGATTTTTTTTCTTTCTTTTATTTTCCTTATGAAACACTGGGCATACATTGAGTTCCAACTTATATATAGTTCCAACCAAGAATGCAGCTTTAATATCTTAGCAAGCAATGTGATTTCTATTTTTACGATCATGGCACACTTATGGCACAAAGCATGTTAAACTGTACAGTCTTACCATTCATTTCGCTGTGCTGGTTGACCACCATATCTTTATGACAGTTCTGTCTGTCCCCTGTATCACTTTTTAAATGATACCATTCCTTTCTGGTGTATAGGTCTGTTGTGGTACATTTACACTACAGTGACCAACTTCTTACTGACCATCAGTATCAAATACTGTCTCTAAGTTTCTAATTACATTTTTAAGCTACTCATTTATTAATCTAATAAGTGAAATTCACCTTCACAAATGCAGCAAGACAACCATCATTTGCTTTTGAATGTGAGGTGAGTATATAGAAATAAACCCACACAGACAAAGGAAGAAGGTGAGGGCCCTGCAAAGGCTATGAGTACTAGTGAGGGCTGAACTTCAAGGTGTCAGTTTTGTAAGAATGCTGGTGCTGATGATGATTATTATTATTATTATTACTATTATTAGTACTATTTCCCTGTGGGACTATTAGCTGGTCCGCTTGTTTTATATCAACATGTTTTATTTTGAAACATTTGCATTAGTCATTACTTAACCTAGTATTATTGTCATAAAGTGTTCTTTATGTTTAAGTCTTGCAAATATTGTCATAAAATAATTAAGCAGTGTAAATATAGCCATCGCAGGTCAATTTGTCTAAAATAACTCTTCTAAATGTTAACAAGCATCAGTCTGCTGTTATGAATTAAAACTGTTTGTGTGACTTAACATTTTAGCTTGCATTGTCTTCTGCTTCGAAAATCTGCCTCCATGATACACATGTTGGAGCTCAATATATGTCCAATGTTTTTCATGGAGAACACAGTAAGCCAGAAAAGCTGTAGCTAAAAATGGACTTATTCCAGAATTTACGATGCACTTAGATCATGACAGTGGTGACATCCAGTCAATTATCAATGCAATTTGTTGGTTCATTAGCCAGCCCTCACTATAAACACCACAATATCTTCATTTATAAAATCAATTTTCTAATTCTTCCAGATGGATCTATGCTTCTCCACTCTACCCAGACATATACAATCCTCCATGAACACTATTTTCCCTCCATTAGATTTAAAGCACAAATGAAACACTCCAACATTGCACTCAGAAACCAAGAAAATAATGTCCTTGCATTAGTCAGGCCTTCATTCAATCTGAAAATTGGAGAAAAAAAGCTTCAGCAAAGCAATTGCTGCTACTGGATCAGGATCACAGAAGAAATTAGACAACTTACTGATGAAAATCATTTCAAAGGAAGCTCCATGATCACACAATACTTGATTGACAAAGACTATGCTGGGTACCCCCCCCTTACTTCCCTATACCATTAACTTAATATTCACTTTATAGCTGGCTCAGGTATCTAAAGTTCTATCTTATGCATAATACAATCTTACTTTCAAACCCCTCCCACTCTTATTTTTCTAATATTGTCTTCTCAGCTAATTCACATCATACTCTATGCCTTGCAACATTTCCCTTCACCGTGTGTCCCCATTTCCACCGAGAGGGAGGGTACTGGCTAGGTGACAATGGTCATGAGACTGAGTGGCCTTGGAATATCAATGAATCATTGAATCTGTTAATCTTGTAGCTACAACTCTGATCCTTCTTTTTTTTTCTGAATTCGCAGTGCACCACATTCATGTTCTACTATATACATGTGCTGACTCCTTGTGCAGACTTTTTAGTTTGAATGTGGACTGCACTACATATTATCTCACTGTGAAAATTTTTCATGTATTAATGTACTTCTGAGAGCCCTGAATACAATCTTCAGCAAAGAATAGGTAACTTGTTAAGACTTGACCAAGTTAATTTATATATAATATTGTAAAGACCATGCCATAATATGAAAACATAATTTGAATGTAATTTTGTGCTGTGAAATAAACTATGCAACTTCTATGTAATTCTGTGCAGTACATACCCAGATCATGGATAAAAAAGTTTCCGGGACTAGTCAACCTACCCAGTTTGCAAGCACAAATAAAACATAAACAAATAAAATATAATTTTGTGCCTTTTAGATGCACTTTGGAAAGTAACTCTAGTACCCTTTGTTTCATTATAAACTTTTACCTTACATCTCAATTGCTGGAAATATTTTTTCAAGAAGACAATTCTGTTCTATAATAACTGAACAACAATCATCTCCAGTGCATCGTACAACATGCTAAGTTGAATATATAGAGCTTTATGTAGAACAGGGAAAACACCCACTGCTGTTATCACAGAACAAAAATCAAGCTGAGTGTAACAAAGAGACAGAATACTATTTGCCTCAAAAATATATTTAATACAAAGAAATTAAGGAATACTAGAGAGTAAAATGTATGCAATAAATCAGAATATGTTCTAACAGGCTACAAATGTGTCTGATCACCTTCTATTCCTGTTTTCTCAGTTTCTATTACTTTACCTTGTACAACTTGATTAAACCACTAGACATTTCTTTGGTTTACAATTAAATTGCTCTGAATCTAGTAGCAAACATAGGTAATTTGTGTTTTAAGGTGTATCTTGATATTAGAAATTGAATAGAGTTTTTATATATAATTTCCAAGGTAGTTTTTTTTTTCCCTTTCTCTGTTTTTTTTTTTACTTCATATAGCTATGGTTCTCTAAGTCATGCTTTGGGAAAGGGACAAATGCAAAATAAATCTTCTCAGTTAGAAAATGTTTTCATTTTTGGTAGAAAATAATGTTTTACATTGTATTAATGTGACAGAAATGTAGCTTTTGTTTGCATACAGTAGTAGTACATGTTATTCAACATTAGAGAGGCATGCACAACTGTCTTAATGCATGTGTATTTTGAAAGCCTGATTAGATTAGTTACACTTCCATAATGTATGCATGTGCTTTGTGTCTGTCTGTCTGTCTGTGTGCACAGAGATGCAGTAATCTCAGAAGTGATTGGAAAAGTTGTGAATTACATGGATGCTGCCCCTGTATGCATGATTTAGCAGTCTTTGACCACTATAAAAACATGATGTTCTTTTTCATTCTGAAAGTAATCCTCTATAAGAAAGGCTGAGTTTGTCTTCAGTGACACTCATTACATTTTCTTTTGATGAAATGACTAAAAATATATTTTAATTTGACTGATGGCCAAAAAATCAATAAGACCTTTACCTGAGTGCCAATGAAAGCTACTGTATTTTTCCCCTGGGGAATTTGTTTACCAACATTATAACAGCAAATATTCTTCGGGGTGCAGATTTTCAGCAATGATCACCTTCTCTGGTCAGGAAGATAAACAAATTGAACTACTGTACCCCTATGAAATGCTTCATGTGTAGGGGTTGCTTTACAGACTGATGTTATCAAATATTCGAACCCTGCAAGTTTAGCAAAGAAATAGTATGGTATATTTATAACAAAAGAGTGCTAAAGTGATAAATTAACATTTAAAACTAGTTTAGAGACTCAGTGTAACTACTGAAAAAGTATGTTTTTATACTGTATGTTTTTAAAGCCCCAAAGCATATCCATCTAGAAAATATTTTCTGAAAAAAAATCTGATGTGCAGGGCATTGCT
>NC_056745.1:895922123-895970852 GCF_019279795.1 Protopterus annectens
GTGTGCATGAACACCCACCACACACATACACACCTCCATGCACACACACACACACACGCACACACGCACACACGCACACACACACAAACACACACACACACACACACACACACACACACACACACACACGCATGAACACCCACCCACACACATACACACCCCCATGCAGATGCACACACACACACACACACACACACACACACACACACACACACACACACACACACACACACATGTGCGCATGAACACCCACCCACACACATACACACCCCCATGCACACACACACACACACACACACACACACACACACACACACACACACACACACACACACACAAACACACACACACACACTGTTGTTTTAAGGAAAATTCATTATCTAACAACAGCATTTAAAACAAAGTAAGTGAAGTTGAATTTTAGATACTTGCTTTGTCTCATCTTCATTTGGACCAGTGAATGAGCAGGAAGATTCAGCCAAGAGGTATAATGAAGCTACATGGGAGATGCAGAATTTGCTCTTTCCAAAAAATAGTTTTAATTTTGTAGCATGTATTCTGATTTGTTTTGCGCATAAGTGTCGCAGTCTATTGTAAGTAGCAATTGATTATATTGATATCTTTTAGGTGCAATCAGCAATTTACAAATTTTTTCTTAAAAAAATTCCCAACTGTTTAAACAGGCAAAAGTAAATAACTGCTGGGAAAATGACTTCCTGTAATGAGTGGGTATGGTGCTTTTATTTATAATGTAGGCATTTCTGAAGTTATCTCAGACTGAGTTTTGTACTACTTATGTTTCTAGACATTAGCTTTTCCATGATTTATCTGCTTTTAAATGTGATTTACAGAAAGAGCTATGACAAATTATCACATGTAAAAGACATGAGATGCATGAAACTCCTCCAACCCTCGAAAGCACCAAAATAAAACATCAAGTCGCCAAAATGTAAAACGAATAAATAAATTTTGTTTGTTTTACATTTTGACAACTTGGAGTTTTATTTTGGTGTTCTCGAGGGATGGAGGAGTTTCGTGCATCTCATCTCTTTTACAGTGTGTCTACAGTTCCTTGGTTTGTCGACAAATTATGACATATTCAGTCCAGAATAAGGGCTATAATCAGAACATTAATATAACAGATTGTAGTGATTTTAGATACATTTGGTTTATGAAAAGCATGTTTGTGTGGCACATAAGTATTAATATTGAGTTTTTCTGTGAGTGTGTTAATACCCTTTTTTCTCACATAGTACAACATTTGTGTACCACAGTGAAAAGAAGAAATGCCGATGTTTAATGCTACTGTCCTGTGGGGTTAATAAGTAAAAAAATGCAAATGATCTTTGCCTTTTGAAGAATGCATTTCATTACCTTGTGTCTAATGGTGGCAGTGACAGGTTTTTGTGTTCCCATGATCCTATGAATAGATAAAGTGAGTAATTGGAAAATAGAAGAATATACGGAAGGTTGATAGATGAATAGATTGTTTAGAAAAAAATGAAAAACAAATTATCAATGACAGAGAGGATGTGGCCATAGGATGTATTCCCATTAGCTTGCCTTGTCGTATAAACATCTATAGCTTTTGGTGGAGTGTAGTCTGAATATAGAAATGTAAAACTACTGATCCAATCACTGACAGTCTAATGAAATGTCTAATAAAAGATTCAATGTTTCTCTCAGGTGAGATGGAAATCAGTTTTATAAGAGCTTGTTTCATAGGCTGTATATCCTTTTAATTGGTTATTGCGATATAAAGCAATTTAATGTTTGTTTGGTCAAGATCTGTACAGGTACTAAAAGCAGTATATTGATACAATTAGAAGCCATGATACTCCATTTTTATATTCTCAATGTGCAAGGCAGAGTCAAGAGTGAGTATTCAGCATGTTAGCTGATAGGTCAAGTAAGGCTTGCATTCTGACAAATGTTAGTAAAAAATGAGAGAAAAGACATCACAAAGGGTTAATTTAAAGAGAGAAGAACAGAGTCAATAATAACATACCCCATACAATAAATTAGCAAGATAAGAGGAGCAGGGCTACTGATGAATTAGACTTAAACTTACCAGAGTCGAACACCATCCAACAAAACATTCCATTCATGTGAGACTTTAACTACCCCTGTATAGACTGGGAAATGTACATGGCCGCAAACTCACAGGCACAATATTTCCTTGCCTTTATTAATGCAAGCACCCTGGAATAGATACCGCATGCTCCATCCAGAAGATCAAACTTACTGGCTATGGTACTCACCAACATGGGAAAGAGTTGCATCCCCCCTTTCCATGTCACACCCTTACTAGTGTGGTTGAATCACAAACCTGTCTCATTTGAAGTAAAAAATCAATGTAGAAAATCCAGCTAAACCAGCAAGAGTTAAGAACTACTCAGAGGCAAACTAATCCTATTAAGTGACAGTTTGTCAAAATTCAACACTCCCCCAACCTCAAGAGCACAGCTACTTATGCAGACCTATTCACAGAATCACTATACAAACATATGAATAGCTGCATAGAGGCTGCCATATCCACCAGAAATAAACCAAAAACAGACAATAAAAACAAACCCCATCAGTGAAATGCTCACCTAAATAAGATATGTAATAAAAGAAGAAACTCATGGTCAAAAATCACAAAAAGCAACTCCTTTAAAGACAAGTGATCTCATACATCTAAACAAAAAATAAGAGGTCTAATTAAGTCCAACAATGCCAATTATTAGGCCAGGATAGCATTTGAGGCTAAGGATAATCAGAAGGCCTTCTTCAGCTACCTCAGAGGTAATACACACCGTTGTGGTGAACTGGTGGTGAACAGTACCATCCACACCGATCAGGGTGGCATAGCAAATCTACTGACTGATAAATTTAGCTCAGACTTCATCCCCTCCTCCCCACCAGGTGAAACCCCACCAACATACCTTTCCCAGCTAACATCATGGCAGGACTCATTAAAGCCAAAAACACCACTTCCATGGTTTGCAGTGACATCCCTGGTTGCCTCCTGAACAGTCCAAAACATGACCTATCACAACCACTTGAGGCACTTTTCAACTACAGCCTTGAAAAGGTTACATTCCAAGAGAATGGAGGACCTCAGCAGTCATTCCCTCCACAAGGTCAGACTACCAACTGACCCAGGAAACTACAGACCCATCATTCTAACAAGCCTAATATGCAAAGCCATGGAAACAATTATCATGGAAATGAAAAACAAGGATATTGGCAACTTAAAGACACTGAACCCATCCCAATTTGGCTTTGTTAAGGGAAGTTCATGCCTACTTAACCTGTTAGACTTCTTTGAGAAGGTCATCAAGGCAATGAGCAAGGGTAAAACTTGCATATCTTGATGTGGCTAAGGTATTTGATAGAATACTACAATCAGGCATTGCTGACAAACTCTCTGAGCTAGGTCTATACCTTCACACAACTCACTGGCTTGCCAGCAGGCTCACAGACAGGACCCAAGAAGTCAGGGTCAGTGAGACCACTCCCAACAAGAGACCATTCACCAGTGGAGTACCCCAGGGACCATGCTAGGCCTACTTCTGTTTGGAACCTACTTCTTGTAAGTCAAGGCTAACATTAAAGGCTTCTGGCATACCAGCATCACAGATAACTGTAAACTAGGCGCTATTACAGATTCCCTCCAAAAACATGTGGGTTTAACACAGACCAATGACTGATGACAAAGCATTGGGCTAAAATTCAATGCCAAAAAATGACTTATAATGCCCTTTGGGAAACGGTCAACTCAAGTTAATTACTTTCTTGATAAATTACTTCTAAGAATTGACTCAGTAGTAAGGGATGTGGGAACATTTGTAAACAGCAACCTGACCTTTGATTAACACATAAGACAATCATTCTATAACATCAAATTTATATGTAAGGGTATGGCATCTAGGTCCAAGGAAGTTATAATACCACTCTACTGAGATCTTATCAGACCTATCATTAAATATCATGCCTCCTTTGTTGTATATCTAACCAGACACTTGCAACAGATGGAACACCCACAAGCATACTTCTCAACCACCCAGCGCAAGAAAGCTGGACAAAGACAGAAATAATGGGGGGGGGTCCAAAAATAGGGACAGCTGTTCATCATTATTTATCAACGTTTAGTGACATCAATGATTTACCAGAAAACTGCAAATTTTATAAAGAGCAAACCAAAAGTATGAGGCAAAACTCTGGACATTCTCTGACAATCTGGACAGTTGAGACTTATGCCCACAAAGTTTTTTCACCAACAGAATTCTAGGCATGAATAACCTGTCCTACACTGATGGCCTAAAGGCTCTGTCTGTGTATTTTCTCTTCTACAGGCTGAGAAAACATATTTTCCTGGCTTTCAGGTCTTCCTCAGACCCAACCCTGATGGATCTATTACACATTTCCAAAACATACAGCATCAGGAAACACTAGATCCAGGGATCTGAACTTTGCTTGTGACATAAACAGAATCTGCCGGAGAGACAGATATGTGTCCCAAAACAGAATCTGCCGGAGAGACAGATATGTGTCCCAAAGGATCAACACACTATGAAATAGGCTCATTTCATGTAAGACAGAGGTCATCCCTGACCCTATTCAAATGAGATTTTGACATTTGAATTGGAAATCATATATTTACAACTGGTCTGGCCCCATGTCCCTTATAGGCTGTCAATAAGAAAAATATTATCATAACACCCACCCACATGCATCCTTAACATGGTCCCATGCGATACTTATGACACAAATGGTTTTGGGTGCATGGCTAGGCTTCTAATGGCCCTAGTGGTTATTAGCTTAGTAACAACATATGAACCCTATGAACATATAGACAAAGTACACAGCACAGATGACATAATAGTTATGATCTTTGCCTTCCATATACAAGATGCAAAGTTTAAGCCTGACCTCCAGCCAATGCTTGTGTGGATGTTCTTTATGGGTTTCCTCTCAAAAACATGTTGGGAATTTCCACCTGCTATCCACCCAAGAATGGAATTGTGGGCAACAGCCCAGCCTTTAGATGGTAGCTATAGTGGAGGAAAAGTTGTGTAGACCAACCACAATGAGCATCAGCTGTGGTTAATGGTCTACTCTAGACTGGAGAAAATTGACCACAGACTTCACACTTTGTCAGAGCTAGCCACTTGACTGTGCAAAAATTGGTTCTCAGTAAACTGGTCACAAAGAGTAATGCCACCACACAGAGAGTATTTGCTAGTAATAAGTGAATGGAGGACCTGACCTACACCAGGACACATGCTAATTCTGGGAGGAGTTTATGTACCCCTATTAGCCAGTATGTGCCTGGCATAGCTACTGGTTGGCTAGCATCTAGCTTGGGTTACCTGGGACAGCTCTGTTGAGTGAAAGTGAGACATAAAACCAATCCACCTGCCAGACATAAACTATGGATTGCAACACTCAGTATATGTTTAGAGGATGCAGCTTAGAAGTGGATGACATGATTGTAAGGAGGAGAACAGACATTCTCTGAGTTTAGGAGGCAATATTGAATGGAAGTGTAGCAAAACCATTTTTTGTTTTGGAACATATAGTCTACTACTCAGGGAAAGGACAGACTAAAAATGGAGAGGAGATGTTGGTGAGGGGGAGGCTTCAAAAGACAATGAGGGATGTTATCAGAATTAATGACAGACGTCTGGCAATAAGACTCCAGTGTAAGAATAGACAAGTATTTATAATCTCGGACTATGCCCCACTGGGTTGTGATAGTTAGAAAAGTGGTGCATTTAGGTAGCCAGACCTGCTAGATAAAGCAAGACAACATGAGTTGATGTTGATAATGGGGGACCTGGATGCACATATTGGAACAGGTGGAACAGGATTTAAGGATTGCCTTCTTCGACATGGGTGAGGCAACAATAATAAAGGAGAGACCATTAAAAGATCTGTCTGCAAATGGCTTGATGATGGCCAACACGTGGTTCAGCAAGACAGATAGTCACAAGATCACATACAAGAGTGGTTATTGTGCAACTCAGGTAGAATGTCTCCTAGAAAGGAAAGGGCACTGTGGTATAATCAGTGATTGGCAAGTCACCCCAAGAGAAACAGTCAGCCTACAGCATAAACCACTGGTTGCCAAAATCAGGTGAAGGGCCAGCAAATGGTATTGAAAAGGAAAGTTGATGCTTTATTACATTCAGTGAACTTGACTTGGTCCTGGAGAGAAGTTGTGTTAAATACACAGAATAGTTTCGTTTTTCTCTTTTTGGATGGTAGGTCCATTAATCTGAATCATTTTGATGTGGCTTTAACAAGGACATTGAGGGTCAAGGTGTTGTTCAGTGTTTACTCATCTCATGTTATTCAATTCATATAAGCAGGTCCTCATATTTGGCTAATGTTGGAAAGTCCATTAAGTTTATTAAGATGTAAGGCAGGCAAGCATCAAATGCGTTTATGTCTTATATTAAATATTAAGTAGTTAATGGTGTTATGGTTGTGGTTGTTATTGTTTTACTTTCTTTTGCAGGGTACATTAAACTCTTGATTCTTGGTCATTCTTATATATCCTGGATGGCTGGATTAGTTGTGGTAAAACCTGAAGAAGTCTGGGGACATGATGTTGATAGGAATCAGAGATATGTTGTGGAATCAACTTTTGCCAAAGGTGGAACTGCAGATTGCAGCTGCTAAAATGATGGTCATTGAGGTACACTGGGTGCAGAGGGAGGCACTAATAATTTAGATAATGCACCTAAGCAGAATTCCTGTCATGGATAGTCAGGGACTTGTTTTTTTACCTGAATTTGCAGGAGCTTTGGTCATGTGGTCATCTATTATTCCTAGATTTGTTTGGATAGGAGACATTAGTGTTGCAGTTATAAAAACCTCTAGCATGTTTATTAGCAATAGGGTATCTAGGGTACCTTTTTTGTTAGGATTTTTAGTTCTGGAAAATTTGGACTTTACAGATAAAAATCAGGTCTGCTGCATCCAGGATGGTGTACACAAAAGTGATGCTGGTTTTGCATTATTTAACATTCATATTTCCTTTCTTTTTAAGGTTTCAGTTGAGCAATTCCTTAGTCTATATGGGTGTTTTAATATGAAGGGGGCCTATCTTGGAAGAAAAAAAAGGGGGGGGGGCACATTGCCAAACAGGTAACCTGTCGGGTGGTTTAGGGTTGATTGTTTGGTATAAGAGGAACCCCCTCCCTTTCTCCATTTCTTGGGCAGCTAGTTTTGGAGCTAGGAGTGTATGGTGCAGGGCACTGTTCATGGAGATATTCTGCTTTGATTTTGATAACAGTGAGCTGTCTTTAACTCTTCTTGTTGTTGGTAGTTGGGGTGAGTGGTCTACGATCACTGCCCATCACATTTTGTATATTATTATTTGCATCATTCTACAAAATGTTGTTAAAGTTTTATTATGCTGGTGTTCTGTACTGGCAAATAAATTGGTAACTCGTTAGTTTTGGAGTGGTTATTATGTATGGGCACTGGTCAATGGACAACATAATAATACAATGGAATAAAAATGCTTTTGAAAGTTGATGTCTACAGAACATGCGACTGTATTCAAAAATTCAGATTAGATGCTGAGTCTTCTGGATGTTGGAAGACTCTAGTTTGTTTGCCAGTACAAGTATTAAAAAATGAAGCTGTGTATAGGGGAGTTGTTTGTATACACATCGATCTGAGGATTAGTGGGATTTCCAACAAGCAAGAAATGTTCTAAGAGTGAACCTCCAAAAGTCAGTAACAAATGGGAAAGGTTTCTCTAAGGCAATTGGAATTATCTGAATAGCTTATTGCCAAATATATCAGTGAAAACCAAAAAAAAAATGTAATTTAATGAACTTACTCAAAAATGCACAAACTGAACCTCAGGACAAAATACGTTTAGTTATCAAGTGCTTTTCTATTCATTAATTAAGACTTCATTAGACTGCTTCACTCATAAAGTAAGACCTTTAAATACAATGTCAAACAATTTACATAGTTGCATGTGCAGAATGACAAACTGTTAATATTAAGTTATAAATGTAAAAAAAAAAAAAAAATAAACAATGTCACCAAGTTCAAACTATTACAGTGCATTTTTGGATTACTTTTATTATTTTATGTGCCAGCTCATTGAATCACTTTTTTGATGTTTTTTGCTGTGTCATTCTTCATCCTGTTGTCCCATGATTTGTTTGAGAATTCTACTATGACTAATGACACAAAGTTAACCCAGCTGGTTCAACAACTAACACAGTTATCAGCATTATTGTGAAGGTGACAGTTAACATTTCTGTGGCTACAACAGAAAGGTCTGAAAAGTCTGTTATCGTCTAGAGCATTTGGTTTTAATTCTGAAAAGTCTATTATCATCTAGAACATTTGGTTTTAATTCTGAAAAGTCCACTATCATCTAGAACATTTGATTTTAATTCTGAAAAGTCCATTATCGTCTAGAACATTTGGTTTTAATTTTGAAAAGGGTGTTGTTTCTACCAGGACTACTCATGTTAAAGGTTTGACTATTTATTTAAATAGAAGAATTTGCCAAAATGGTTTGTGATGTATAATATTTGCAACTAAAGTTATGTCAGTATGGTTAGTTTTCATTTACATAAATTTATGATTGCCTAGGTATATGTGATAATTTAACAAAGACGATTTATGTTTAAAAAATAGCGCCAGCAGATTAATTTGTTGACAGTATTGTCAAACATGTTATAGTGATTCATAAGCATATTCTAAAGGATTCCTGGCAGTTATGGAGAGAGTGAGTGAAATGGATTTTTTTTTGAAAATTCCTTATTCATAACTGTGGTTGTTAATTGTTTGTTTACAACCATTCCCAATAATATCAGCATTGAACAGTTTATTAATGTTTGACCTATGGGTGCCTCTTTATGCAAAGTGGACATACTTTAACTGACCAGCTTAAAACATTGATATTGCATTTTAATTGTGTGTATTCGAGTGGTGAATGCTACCACCAAACAAGGTGAATAACTATAGGAGTAGCTTTGGCCTCCATATATGCTAGCTTAGTTCTAGGGTACTAGAACATCAGTTTGTTTTTATTTCGCTGTATGTAAAGAATATGCGCAGGTGTACTTCAAATACTTGGATATCATTTTTATTATTTGATCAGGAAACACGTCAATTACAATTTTTTTAAAACCTTTTTAGAATCTACTGATGATTTCTCAAAATTTGTGCATCACAGATATGAGCCAAGGATTAATTATTTAGATGTATTAATAAGGGTTTTGTTATAGGAGTGAGGTCTTTTCCAGCATGTAATTGTACTTTACTAGTAACTACCTTTCATGGCAGAAAAATATAGTGAAAGCTAAAATGGCTCATTAAGATTGGTTAGTGAGGATATATATTTTTTAAACTACTGGAATAAATTGAGTCCATGTCTTATGAGAGAGGTTATCCATTTAAGTCAGTAAATTACTATTGTAACATAGGTTTTGAGAAAAGAACATTTAATGGTACACCCCTTTTGCTATTAGGACTTAGCAGAAAAACACTGTTCTTAATTTATTTTTTTGTCAGATATTCAAAGGGGCCATGGTACTTCCTTTTCTTGTTAACAGTCATAATGTTTTGTTAAAGATGATTTCAATAATTGGAAAAGAACAATTAGTTAGGACGCAAATTCATCAAAATTAGGTAGTAGTCTAACATTTGCATTCAAAAGGGGATGCAATATTAAGAAAATTTTGTAAATAAACAATAGTTAACTGGAAGAGGATGGCAAAATGTAGGTAATGCAAATTTTCTAAATAAGGAGCTGTATGGGATTGGTCACAGTTACTCCAACACCATTACTTGTTGTGATTTTATGAAATGTACTTCAAAAGGGGTGGTGTTCTTGTCGAGCTGCCTTTCTTGAAAAACTTTTTTTTCATATTGGAAAAACCGAAATGCATCTTTACCAACACATCTATGGACATTTAGGAGATTAAAAGTGTTAATACTGGGAGTTCACTATTTAAGCATTATTATTTGTAAAAAACCTTAATACATTTCTTTTTACTGTTTTAAAGAAAGTTCGGATTTTACTTATGAGTGGCTGTTGGGAAGATAAAGATGAATATAAAGAATTAAAATGGCAACTGTTATTCAAAGCAACTCAAACACTGGATATAAATGGAAGTATTTGTATAACACAGAGGATAATGACTGGCTCACTAATCATAACCTTCTCATTATGCATTCAAGATGTGGATGCCAACTAATTCACCTCAACAGTGAAGTGGTGAATCTTGGCGTCCATGTCAAGAACACATAATATAGGATTATGATCAGTGAGAAGATCATAATTCTTTGTAATGCATGGAGTTTTATCTGTTCTATGTACTATTAGTTACAGAGGAAAAAATGACTAGGTGTTTTGTTGGCTTTCAAAGCCATAAAAGACTTAACGGATGCTGCTCAGAAAGGCAATAATGCTGTCCATAATGTTTACACCTACCCTTAATGCCTCCCCACTGAGTAGATTTTCACAGAACGTCCATATTATTGCTTCATATTTTTTTGTCTGTTCCTCATAAAATCTGTGTTTTTCAGTGGAACAGCCAAGGATTGAAGTCACTAAATCATATGAGTTTTAGAATTTGTTTCCTTCACATTATGCAGGTGAACACATCTTGTTATTCTAGCAACTTTCTAAACTGTTTTATTGACAATAAGTTAGAGACATGTTAAGGCTATGGACAGCAGGCAGAAGCAAATCTTTTGCTCTTCTGATGTCAATTGCTAGTAGTACAGGCAAATTTGAATGCCAAGCAGTAAATCTGACCTTAACAACATAAGCTGGGTGTGCTTAAGGTTTGTTAAAGTTGTGTTACATGCCACTCTGGTGCTTAATTGTTTTGTCTTCTGAATAATGGAGCATAATCACCACGTTCCATGCTCTACAAGTTTATTAAAAATAAGGGCTGTCATACTATAATATTCTGATTTTGTTTTAATTTGTTTACATTTTAGTTTATATTTATTTTTGTATTTTAACCATTTTCATTAGTTGATTGGATTTTGTATATTACTTTATGGGTAGTGCATTCTAATGAAATCTTGTTTAATAAAGATGAAGTTTCAAAACAATCAAATCCTACAAGTCCACTCTGTCCTGGAGTTTCAGTTGTGTTGATTCTTTCTTTTTTTTTTTCTTTTATTGTCTCATTGCAAAACTATTTACTTTTTTGTATAAAGTCAAAGTTAAACCTTGCTTGTGATAAGGGAGTACTGCATCCTGTGCAACAGTCTATAAATAATATTATAAATCTTTTATAAGCAATATCTACTTGCTGTGTAATTATATTTCCCCAATACTGAAGCATATCAAATCATAGATATGCTGTAAAACATCTGCTACTTATGTTACTACAAATATACCATTGTCTTTATGGTGTTACTATGTCCAGTTTGCAGTCCACATTATCATATTTACTCAATTGTCTCCTTTGACAAGCAGCCCAGGTTGTGGCTGAAAAGGTTTTACATAGCAGTTGATTTACATAGCTAACAGATGTTAAATAATAAAGTATAAAATAAACATGTTTGCATGACACCCCTAGTATCCTTTTTAAATAAAAATGTAAAAAAAGTAAATTGTGAAGTTTTCTGAATATAAAGCAGTGGGATGCAATTTCTAGCACATATCAGTGAGTTGCATAACGTGTGAATGAGGTCCTGATTATAAAAACATCTGAGGAAGGAGGCTAGATCACCCGAGGACATATTACAGCTTGAGCACATAAGAATTTGGTAAACATAGCTGGCTTTAACCACCCACCTTTGTGAAGTTTTCTGCATTCAAAGCAAAACTACTGAAGTAGAGGGGCATCACTTGTTCTTATAAGAAATAACGGAGGGATATTTTTAAACAGAATTTTACAAAGATATGATTTCTGTAGGGCACATTATACTTTGCACAGGGATATAAAAATAGATAAGAGTTGCATTATCTCAAATGCAGTGTCCTTCACCCAGTGTATGTCTTGTTACTCTTATGAATGCTATTGGACAATAGCATGTCCAATGCTTGAGATAGGGTGGTCCTTTAGTCAGATCTTGGAGCACCAATTCTTGCTATATGACATTTGGTTTCAAAGAAATCAAAGTGCAGCACGCATGCTGTTTCCTGATATGTCACATGTAAACTGACTGTGACAAGGGTGTCATGTATCAGATGTGCTGCCCATGATTAGGTAATAAAGATAGAGTGAGAATGCAGCACCATATCCATTAACTATGCAGCTGCCTAATACTTCTTTTTGTCTTGAAGCTGGTAAATAAGTTATCACACTCTAGCAAGAACCATTTCAAATAAAATTCAAGCATTTATGAAAAACAGGTATATGGATAAGTCTTTAGACATAAAAATAAGCAAGTATCATAGGTTCATAGGTTCATAGGATGATACCAGGCTATTGGCCCAAAGGCCCTTATAAGCCTAGCCAAGAATTTCGCCCATGTTCCCACAAAGTTGGCACATGTTTCCCATATCCAGCAGGGACACAGGTGGGATTTCAGGGGTGTATTTTCTGTTTCCCATCCAGTCATCCAGGTTCCTGTTAAAGAGGGCTAGAGAGGTACTCTGCTTAACATGGCGAGGAGGTCTATTTCACAGATAGGGGAGTCTCTGGGGCACAAATCTATGCTGCCAACAAGTTCTATTTATGTCACAGACCAGGTTTAGGGCTTACGTGCAGGTTGCCCAAGTGGATGGGTCTGAGATGGCCTTGTATGCCAGACACAGGTCACCTCTGATCAGTCTGTATGAGACTGAGTAGAGAGACAGGGCTTTTAGCCTGTCTGTATAGGACAGATGTTTGAGACCCTGGATTTTCATGGTCAGGAACCTCTGTGGTCTCTCCAGCTGCTGCATGTGCTTGGCAAGGTATATGCTGAAGATGGCATTGTACTCGATAATGGGTCTGATAAGGGAGGAGTACAGGGGTGTTAAAACCTCCTTGTTCCTGGATGAAATACCCTTACTTATGAGGTGGGCCATGTAGAAAGCCTTCCATACAACAGAGGCAATGTGGTGGTCAAAAGTCAGGTTGCTATCAAGCTGGATGTCCAAGTCCTTCATGACTGCTTGCTTAGTAAATTGTTATTAATGTGAAAATTATTGGGGATGCCATTTTCCCTGAAGGGGATAGTAGTGCATTTCTTGGCATTCAGTCTGAGTCCATGTTCCTGGCACCAGTCATTAGTTTGTGTAATGCCCTCTTGGAGGATGTTCACATCACTAGGGGAATTTAAGACAGTGCCCAGCTTGCAGTCATCTGCAAACTTGGTCAACCACAGACCACTGGTTTTGGTTTGCACTTCAGAAAAGTATATCCCAAAGAGTAGAGACCCCAATACCGATCTTTGGGGTACACCATTCATTACAGTTCTACTACTAGAGGTGACTTCCCCTATTTTGACTGAGTGGGCTCTATCAGTCAGTCAGTTAGGTACCCATCTGGTAATATACGGGTTGATGCCTAGCTGGGAGAGTTTATCTATTATGCTTGTGTGCGGAATAGTGTTGAAGTCTTTGGCTAGGTCAAGGTAGGTGGTGTGCAACATCTTCCCCTCATCCATGGCTTTGGTGACTGTTTCAAAGAAGTTGACCAAGTTTAATAGGCATGATCTCCCTTTGACAAAACCAAACTGTGTGTGGTCAAACTTTTGGAGATTGCCAATTCCTTGTTTATAAGGTCCATGTAAATCAGGCTACTTAGGCTGATGGGCCTATAATTGCCTGGGTCAGTGGATGCTCCACCCTTGTATAAAGAGATGACAGTGACTGCCCTCCATCTGGCTGGGATGAAGCCAGTGATCAGGCTTCGGTTGAATTGCGTGCCTAATGGAGCTGAGAGCTCATTTCTGAGTTCATGTAGGATGCAGCCAGGGATGTTGTCGGTTCCCATGGGGATTGTATTTTTTGCCTTTGAGATGGCATTAAAGGCCTGCACCCTGGTAATCAGGGGAGGGGGTAAGGGGCTGGAGATGTCCTGGTTTACTGATGGGGGACAGAGGGTGAAGTTTCAATGAACCTGTCTGCCACCAGGTTGGTAATATCTATGGCATTTGTGTATGTGTTGTTCTTGGCCACCAATTCAGAGCAGATTTGGGAGTTACCTTTGAGATTGTGGATGTATGGGAAGAAGGCTTTGTGATTGTCCTTAGTGGATGTGGCCAATTTGAACTCGAAGGTAGCCTTAGAGGATTTCACCAGTAACCTTATTTGCTTGATCAGACAAAGGAGAGATAGCTTCCAACTTGGCACCTACTCCTTCTTAGTCCTGGACAGAAGTTTTTTTTTCCTTTTATTACAGAGTTTGTTTATTGCTGCTGTCCACCAGACAGGTTTACTCTTCCTTGTGGGATATGATTTGATCCTGTCAAGTATTCCGGAGTGCATGCAACTATGTAGGTGTTCATATATCAGAACCTTTTTAATAACAACTATTCTCCTGTAAAAAAAAAAAATGCCTCTGTGAATGAATCTATTAATGTTACATTCCTGCATTTTTTGTTTGGGAAATGTATAATAGTATGCCTAAGGATTTAAGGGTTCCCATACACCATTTAAAATGCAGTGCAGTGTTGGTCATTGTTTTTTTTTTGTCTTTCTGCCCCATTGTCAGTCAATCATCAGCCCCCAACTCAATCTCTGGTGTGAGGATCAGCTTGGAAGAAGAGTCATTTAGAACAACATCATGTTTTTTTTCTGAAAGGCACTATGTCTCAGTGTACATTTGCCCAAATAGAGGAAGTGGGAGTTTCTAAAAGATAGACCACATTGGATATCCCTGTCTTTTGTAAAGGGCACTGTCAGCAAGTTTTAAAAAGTATAAAAAAGAAATATGGACATAGGAAAGAAAGAGCGATCTGATATGATGTAATATTTATGCAAAGGTGAAAGCCAATTTAATCAACGTAAAGAAGGCACCCACAAAGATATTCGAAGAGAAATACAGGTAAAGGCATCCAGATATGGAAAATTTCACAATAAAAAAATATCACAAAGAGGGAATGTAGAACAGAAGATTAAGTAAAGTAGAAGTTAAAAAAAAATAGAAGTTGAAGTTATAGAATGCCTACAAAGTGAAGGATTTGATGTAGACGGTCTAACACAGGTCACATCGCAGCATGATGGAACAAGTCCCCAAAGTAAGGAGAAACAGGAAGATCAGGAGACATCTGAAGAAGAAATATAGACATGGGAAAGATAAAGAGATTTAATATGGTGTAATACCTGAGCAAAGTAGAAAGCAAAACTAATCGATACAAAAAAAAGCTGCACCAAAGATATTTGATAAGAAATACAGGCAACAGAATACAGAAAATAAAACTTTACCATAAAAAATAAAAAGACAAAGAGGAAAAGTAGAAAAGGAGATCAGTAATGGAGAAGTTAAAGAAATATAATCTGAAATCATAAAGTACCTCCAAAGTGAAGAATTCAATGTAGAACATCTAATTCAGAAAGCGCTACAACAGGAGAGAGCAATGGAACTCTAAATTAAGAGGAAACCAGTGGAATGGGAAGCAATTGGTCAGGTGCCATATGAAGATATTTTGGAGCCTTCCACAGAAAGCCAGTATAAACATTCACTTGAAGCTGGACAGCAAGGGAAGGAACAGGAAACTGTGGAAACTCTGATGTTGTTAGTGTTGAGGAGTGATAAGCCAGTGAGTTATCATATGACAGAGCAACAGATGGCACAGGATGAAATTGAAGAGAATGTGCCACAGGAGGATGCAATAGAACTTTCTATAGAATGCCCGCAGGAAACAGAGAACAACAAATGTGCCCTCAGTTTAGAAGAAACCAAGCTTAGAGCTTGACTTAATAGAGATAGATAGACATATTAAGATCAATGAAAGAAATAGACTGCAGAAGGTCAATAAAATCCCAAAAGTCAGAAGTTTTATAAAACAAATGAACACAGTAGTTAGTACTGTTCATAGAGATTGATGTGATATAACAGAAGTAAACAGGATATATTCCTGGGCAGATAAATTAATAACTGATTAAGTTCTGCCACAAGAACACAGGGCAATGAGGGAGAGAAAGGAAATAAATTGAATACCATCATAGAAGTATCAAATATAGAAAACTATAAAGCAACTAAGACAAGAAGTGTCACTATTAGAAGAGTATAGAAGAGGGAACAGATTAACAAAAATACTCAGAAAGGGGGGGCAGAGCCTAGATGCCTAACTGTTAGCAGCAAATTTTCTGAGCTCCACAAATTCATACTAGAAAACAACTCTTGGAAAATCTTATAGAGGAACCACTAAGCTATAAAATTACCAATTTTGAAGGAAATATCTCGAAATTTTCATGTCAAATTAACCTGAAGACTAATCAAGCTGTGTGGAAATGAGTAACTCAAGGAATTCCCAATCAGACTCTACAATGAAAAAAGAAATTCAACTGATGTCTGCTACCCTTCAAGATCTATCTCTGAAGATGGACAGATTCACTGAAAATCTAGAAAATTTTAAAGATAACTGTCAAAAGCAAACTGATATTTTTTATGGAAATACTTCAGCAACAACAAACAAAGCTATCAGATATTGAAACTTCTCTGAATGACATAGATGAGAGACTAAACGAAGATGAACACCAATGTGAATTTCTTCTACAACAGAATACATGGCTAATAAATAAAGTTGATGATATAGAAAATAGGGAAAGAAGAACAAACATAAGGATTTTTGGTCTTCCAGAAAAGTCTGAAGGAGAGGACATCATCTTATTCTTGAATTATTGGTTATCTGAAATCTTAGATCTAAAAGAAGGTCCTTTTTATGGAATTGAGAGAGCACCCAGAGCTACTGAGAAAACTTCATCCATCACACCTAATTCCCCTCTGAGAGCCATTGTAGTTAAATTACTATCATTTATGGACAAAGAACTGGTCTTGAGATCTGCCTGGAGGAAAACTCCATTCACCTATAAACAATGTCAAATACGATTTTATAATGACTACTCCTCAAAAGTATTAGAACTAAGAAAAAAACCTGGCCACTGGTGAAATTCCTCAAGCAAAACAAAATACAGGCACAACTGGTCTATCCTGCCAACATTAGAATTCACCACAATGGCATGACAGCTTTTAATAATATTGAAGAATCTACTTCCTTCATTAAAAACAACATTTCATTACCAGAAGAAATGGATTGTTCAAATTCTACTACTCTAAAGAGATCTTCGGAAAAAATACCTGGACTGATGTAAGGAAGAAAAAACAAACAACTGATATCTAAACTGTTGACAACACTAAATCTCTCAAAGCTTCAACTAAGATATGAACTGTCATAAGTCTTTTTTTATTTTTTCTTACTTCCACAGCACACTATCTTAAACACTTCATACATAAAGTTCTTGTGGATACTTTAATGTTAGATTCTTTGTCCTTCATAGTTTAAGGAATAGAAGTAAATAGGGATTATTGGTTAATTGTATTTATTTAGCATTATTTAGTGGTCTATAACTTTAAAAAGGGGGAAATAAGAAAGAAAAGCTAATTGATATGAATTTAGCAGCTTACAAAGAAAGCAATTTATTTTAAGAATAGCACACACATTACCTATTAAAATAGGTATTTATGGAGGCTATACTTCTTTTTTCTTTTCACTTAATTTATCAAGTTATAGTTTGCTTTACATCATTTGTTAGCTTATTGGTCAACATGAGAAACAAAGAAACCCACTCTCAACTAGCAGTGTAAAATTCCGAGAAGCCGTTTGTTGTCATTCTTTATTTAATTTAGCCACGAGCGCTAAATATGCCTCCACGCTTATTTCTACACATAAAAATATAATTATGCACTGTTCTTCAGTATTTAAAATGTTTGCTTCCTCAAATCATGACCCATCTACCTCAGCTGTTAAGTTCTGATTTGCTTTGCACAGTTATATGATAGTAACCATGGCAATCAAACAAACCTATGTCCGTCTTGTATTAACACTTGTTTTGAATGCATAGAAGCTTCATGTAAAGTACTGTAATACACTGCTTGAATCTAGATGATCCAACAATCCACTTACACTCAACACATACATTTTAAATTAATAATAGCGTTTGTAACACCTAGAGAACCAGTATTGCTTACTCATAAAAGAGAGGCAAATATAATGGAAAACTTCCCAATATGCAGTCCTGTAAAGCGCAATCTAGATCGCACAATTAACAACAAGAGGTTTGGAAGGTGCTTACTTATTGTCATGGCTGGGTTTGGAGCCGGGCATTGTTTGCATCATTGGCAGAGGGAGGATATATGTTATGGTGAAGGGGGGGTCTGTAAAATCCTAATCACTATTCTGTCACATTGATCAGGCAACAGAAACGGGAATAACGGTAAAATTCCTGTTACTGTTTAGAGTAATTTATGCATGTGTGTGTGTGTCTTTCGGCTTTTCCCGGTTAGGGGTCGCCACAGCGGAACTCCGGTCCGCTAATGATTGGCAGTAGAGTTTTACATGCTGGCTTGCCGGGCCTAACGCACAACCTTCAACGAAGGAACGCCCATTCACGCATGTCATCACACAGTAGACGCTTTAACTGAGAATCGAACGGCCAACGTCTAACTGTGAGGCGACAACGCTACCGCAGCACCACCACCGCAGTAGAGTAATTTATGCATGTAACATAGTTTAAAATAAAATGACTATATTTACTCTTCGCTGTGGTGTATGTTCATGTTCTGGCGGTGAAGCAGATCGTGCCTGGTTCTAAGATAATTATATAAGTATCTGTGACTGTTTATTCTAAAAAACAACATTCATTTTATTATTTGCATTGCAATGTGGAGACTTTAAAAAACTCAAATTAAACTCTAATACTATACCACAAAAAAGACCATCCTGTCATAATACTGCAGTACTACTCATTAGAGCATAACAAATAACAGACAATGAAAATATGAGGTACTGGGCTATGTTTCAGCACCTCGGACTACAGGTTACAGCAAAGATGTAAAGTTCCTATAACTATATCTTTCGATACAAGTGTATATTATAAACACATGCCAAAAACTATTAAGGAGGAAACCCTGCACATATTTATATTTGATATCATATGTATAAAGTGCTTGAAGATAGCCCCTCTTTCTCATAAGAACCTGATAGTGGTGATGTGTGGGTGCCGTTTAAATAACTGTAACATAATACACTCTATAATTTCTTTGTAATCTTATTATATTTATACTGATAGATAACTCTGATATAGTAGTGTTTTTAAACTTAGATACTTATAACTCTAGATGTACTTGGTCTTTCATAACTCTTATAGTCGTAAAGGCTTCCGCATGGGTGGAAACTGCCAGTAATTATGTTGACAGAGATACATTAATACTTAAAGCATATAATGAATGCACAGTTCTTTGAGGAATAATTTTTTTCATAACAATAGTAAAGGAAAATAAAATATCTTCTCATCTAGACATACTATATTACAAATTCTACCAATTAGAAACAATGTGTTTGAAAGCATTCTGGCTTTGGATTAAGATGCACATAAAGCGGTTTATGCAAATTGTCTTACTTATTCACATTTACATATTTGTGAGATGTGCATCTCTAAACACTTAAGAATTTCTTTGGGGCTCATAGGACTTCTGAAGAAATTATATAGGTTAGGTTTCAAAGAATTGGTGCACTGATAATGCTTAATATATATAAATGTTCTTAGTTTATATTTTGTTTTAATATGCCTGAACACATTTGAAGTAGAATGTAAGTATTCAGATTTTTTTTCTCCAATTCTGTGTTGCCATAAAACCAGGATCTGAAGGTAGTAATTTAAATACCACTCCATATATTCAAATGGTAACAAACTTGGCAGATGGAAATGTAAAAGATTAGAAATAAAGTGCTAAAACAGCTTCTTCTCTTCAGTCTGATTAAGAGGTCAATTAATCCCAACTGCACTTTATTACTTTACTGTAAGTCATGTCATGGCATTCTTGATATTATAATTCATGGTCAGGATATTTTCTGAGGAAATTAATTCTTAGTATGCAAATGTAGATATTCCCTGTACTTATTACTTAATGTCTATAGATAAATGGAAATTAATACAATTCCTCTCAGTATATGATTTTTTTGTAATTACACTAATTGAGATTTAGATGAGTATTCTGTGATTGTAAGGTCATCTATAAATCAATAACAAAATTAGTTTAAAGGCTTTATATCATAAACCACATTGTAAGTCATTTGTGATGGGAGCAACCAAAATATCAAATTACTATTGAAAACATGTTTTCATTCTAAGAAATGTATAATTCAAGTTGTATATTTACTACTACTAATGTATAAAGTGGGAATGAACTCTCTCATGTAATTCTTAGTAGACACAGAATGAATACTCTATGTTTATTTAGAACAGGATATTTAAACATTATTATCTAAACATGAAATGCTAAAAGATTAGTAACCTTGCTCAATTTATTGTTTACTTTATAGTCTATAGAAGACATTATTTTCTTGGCAATATGCTCATTGATATTTATATGTGTCTTAACATGGTCTGTACAAAAACATTTATTACTCACTCAAAATAAAATGTGATTATTAGATACTTATAGTTATTGCATTACTTGGGGAAATGTTCACTCATAAAATAAAAGGGTAAAGAAGAAAAGAAAAAAAAAGAAAAGAAGGATTATTAAATATATATAGTTATCACATTAACTACATTTTGTTTTGCAATCTATTTGCTTTTTTGTCTTCACTATTTTAGAAATGTATCTGTATATATTGGGGGTTTGGATAGTCTAAAACATACATCAGTCTTGAAGCTACTTCGAATAAAAGTAACATACTTAAAGTACAAAGGAAGCCAAACAACACCTGACTAAAATTCTAGTTTAAATATTTCTTTTGAGTAGAAATGCTCATATAAAAGTTTAAAGTAACCTGAGATTTGTTTCTTTACTAATTATAAATAATGAAAGATAAAAATTGCATGATAGTCGAAACTATAATGACCTTTATTGCCATCAATTATTTGAATTTGCATGCACTAAGAAATAACAGAATATTGTATTAGTTTTGATCTCTCCAAGCACATATTGTCATCCTTATAGAGTTTGCATAGAATACAGTATTTATTTAAACTCAAGATAAGATCTTATTTATCTTGGTTATCTCTGATTTTACAAGAAATAGTTTCAAAAGTTTGAAAAACTTCCATACTAAAATTTCTTAACTACATTTTTACTTAATAATTAATATTAATGTAAACTTCTACTATGAGTAAGATGTCTTCAGGAAACTAAACTTTGGAACTCAGACCCACCTGCTTTTATCAATCCTTTTAGTAAACAATGGTTAATCTGACTGAATACTTTTGTTCTGTCAGATTAGGAATGGTTTTCATTCCATGTCAGTTAAAGGGTTTATTGAAGATTAATCTCTTTTTAAAAATCTTTTTCTTTCTCAGGCCTCAACTTAATTTTAATTTATACTTTTTAATGGGAATTAACAATCTGTCATTAAAATATATATTTTTCAAGAAGGTTATATGAGATTTAAATAATATGAATGCTTACTACTATATTATTCTAACATCTTTAGCCGATGAGTAAATAAGATGGACTTAACTTTTCTTTCTTTAAATGTTAATGGTTTAAATAACCCAAGGAAAAGATTATTTTACTAAAGTACCTAAAATTAAATAAAGCACAATTAGTCTTTATACAAGAAAGTCATGTCAAAATAAATGATAGTTTTATTTTGAATCCAAATGAATACTTGAAACTTTCTAATTCTTTACACACTAAAAAACTAGAGGAGTCTTAACACTATGGAAGAAAAACATTATTTCTCCTCAAGTTATTTATAATTATGAAGATAAGGAAGGTCTTTTATCAATTATATTAATAACATTTAGTAACAGAATCTGGGCATTAGTTAATGCTTATTGGTTCCCTGGAATTGGAGTAAAAACCATAAAAAAACACTTAGAAGTTATCATTAAACATGTTAAGGGTAGTTTGATTCTAGGAGGAATCTTTAACTGTTTATTTAACGATTCAGAAACCTCTAACAAAACACCTTTCTGTATCACCTCTATAGGGAAAAAAATCTTAAAAAATGGATAGATAACTCACAATTACATGATTTGTTTTATCTCAAAAATGACAACTCATTAAAATTTTCCCACTGTGATTTTAGACATAACACTCAAAATAGAATTGATAAAATTTTTATATCTCAAGATCTAAAATCTAAAATATCATACTTTACAATAACCCAGTGTCCTCTATGTGATCACAATGCACGTATTTTTAATCTTAAAACAGAGTTTAAGAAATTGATATTTACTAAAAGAATTCCAGCCTACATTACTATATTAAAACAGTTTTAACCTTGGTTAGACTCAGAAATAAAAGATTTCCTAGATATAAATCTAACCAGTAAGGTAAATATAGTATTTATCTGGGATTCTCTGAAAGCATATTTATACGGCAAAACTATTATATGGTTTAATAATAAAGCAAAGGAATGGGAGTCTGAATTATCTAACATACAAAAACAAGTAATAATTAACAACGATAATGCAATAATCTTGTCAGATAAGAAAAAGGAAATTGAATCTTTAAATAAAAGATATAATGACATCCTAACTCACAAAACTAATTTGGCTTTAGATAAGTTAAAACTAAATTCTTCCTCTGTGTCTTCAAAACGAATGCACAATCTAGCAATGAGAGTAAAATGACAATCCACTGAAAATAATATTGTGAGTGTGATTCATGAATGGAGAAGTAATAAAAAGTCACTGATATAAGTGATATTTTGGATGCTTTTAAATATCACTTTTCAGAACAGTACAAAATAATGATTCTCAACACAGAACTTCAGATTATGACTTGGACTTTTCCAAATTAAAAAACCTACCATTAAAATTAATTAATGATATCCAGAAAGAAATTTCACTAAAGGCAATTACTGAAAAAAATAAAGAAAGCAAAAATAACAAAGCTCCAGGCATAGACGGTATTATTAATGAAATATGTAAACTACCATTGTCTGCTATATCAGTTTTACATAAAGTTCTGAATGAATCATACTTGCAAGGTATAATTCCACCTTCATGGAGGTATTCATTAATTACCCCTATACTAAAAGAAAATAAAGATTCTAGTCTCTGTAGTTCATATAGGCCAATTTCTCTGATTAATGATTATAAAATGTTAATGTCTATTTTAGTTAACAGATTTAAAACATCACTAACACATCTTATCACTGAAGATCAAACAGGCTTTATTTACAATAGACATATTCAAGACAACATTCAAAGAATCCTAACTACCATAGATATCTTAAATAGAGATAATCAAGAAGCTCTTATAATCACTCTCAATATTGAAAACACCTTTGACTCATTAAATTGGAATTTTCTTTTTAAAATTCTTGAATCATACTAAGTTTCCTATCTAGTTCATTATTTTTATAAAAAAAAAATATAATAATCTAGCCTATGTAAAATTAGGACCATTTATGTCTGAATATATTGAAATTATTAAAGGCACCAAACAAGGATGCCCAATGTCCCCAATTTTATTTGTACTAGTAATAGAACCTTTCTCAATGGCAATCCGATTTAATAATACAATTAAAGGAATTAATATATATATAATCAATTTGATTCTAAGATAATGTTATTTGCAGATGATAGCTTACTTACTTTAATAAACTCAGTAGAATCCTTACAAAAATTAGACTTATTACTTAAAACATTTTACTGTATTTCAGGATTAAAAATTAGCAGTTCTAAAGCTAATTGCATACCACTAAATAAAAGAAAACTCAACAACACCAAGAAATCAACTATAAATGAAATAATTGGGAAACAAGTGTCCTCTTTAAAATATTTAGGGATTGTATTATGTGAGAACATTGACTTAACTTTAAATATTAACTATAATAATAGTGTGAACATTTTAAAAACTCTTACAGAGAAATGGGATAAATAACACTTAAAAATTGAAGACAGGCTACAATTAATCAAAATGATTTTATTACCAAAAATAAACTACATTGCATTATCTATGCCAATGTTATCCAGTAAAAGTATTCTAAGAGAAATAAATAAAATACTCTTAAAATGTTTATGGTATCCAAAAAATAGAATAGCTTTATCAAATCATATTAGACCCTGGGAGCTTGCAGGAATAAATTTTCCAGATTTAGAATCATATATTAAAGCCTCTAACCATAAAACAAGCTTAAATTGGATAGATCTAAAGTTTTCTTCAGCTTGGAAGTCTCTACATGGTACTATTATTCTGAATGAAAATAAATTAATAAAATACTTAAAACTTAGTGAACAAAACAACAAACTTTGGTATGCACTTTGTGTTAACTTACAATATAACATCCTTAAACTCATAAATCTAAATTATATAAACTATATCTACAACACTTTTAGAAGTTTTATCAACAACAATACTGATATTAAACTATGGATCCAGTTATTATTCCCATTAAAAATTACAAAAAACTTTTTTAACAATATCAATACAGATACTCTTAATACTTGGGAAATTATTTACATGTTGGTATCATTGCACAATGAATTTAGTCACAATGTATGCACAAAATGTAATTAAAACATTTAATTTATCAAAATCAGACTGGTTAGCTCATAACAGCTTAATTCCATTTACTCAAGCTCTATGCAGAACAATAGAGAATTCATCCTTTAAATCATTGTCTAAATTTATACTTCTTATACACAAAATACTATATGGAGAATTTAATCTCAAAACTTTACAAAATCATTATTATTTATAAAACTACTCCTAAATAGAAATGTTGGAATTTTATTACTAAAGATCATACACTGTCCCTAACTCCTGAGAATAAAACTAATCTTCTACATTCCATTGAATTAACCTCCAATTTAGAAGTTTGGAAGATTTGTTCCTGGAAATTTTGCAGAGAGCTTTCTATACTCCTAATAAAATTGCTAAATGTAACATTTCTAAAGAGGTAATGTGTTGGAGATGCTCTCTAAAATGTAAGGCCAATAGGTCTCATATTTTTTATGAATGCACTCTCATTAAGAAATTTTGGAATTAAATTGGAAATTTCCTTCAAGCTATCTTTACAGATTCCTTCATATTATCAAATTCTTTATTATTTTTGAATGTAAATGAATCTATTACAACAAAAATAAATATCTTCTCTGGACAATGTTGGTGGTAGGCAAAAAATGTATTACAAGAAGATAGAAATCGTCCTCCACTCCACCTTTAAAGACTTTATAATTCTACTGGACAAAGTAGCTCTAATGGAAATAAAAGCCAAGATACTAATAATATTTCCCAGAAAATGGACTAATAATCCTTGGAAGAAAGTCCCGTCTCTTATTAAGACAATGAATTCAGATGTACTATTACTATTTAATCAAATTGGAAAAAAGAAATACTGGACATTGTATAACCTTATTTATATGTTTATATTATATTGTTAATCCCTTATGCTTTGATCTTGAGGCTTTTGTAAAAATTATACATAATTTATCAATATTTGTCATTTAATTTGTTAAAAAAATTATATTTTTATATTCTTGGAAAATTTAATAAAAAAAATTGACAAAAAAATACTCAGAAAGATAGATGTGATAAAAGCAAAATGCAGTATTAGAACAGATCAGGATCTATCATGCACTATCACAAATAAACTAAAAATCTCAGCACAGTGTAAAAACCTACAAGATACGTAGACAAATATAAAGGAAAAGCACAAAATAAGCAATTTATTGATGAGTCAAAAAAGTTTTATAGAGAAATGTGAAATAAGCTAAAAGGAATTGAAAGACCACTAAAAAAGAAGAAATAAATAAACAAATAATATAGATATAGATAAACAGATATCTAAATATCTATGAAGATCCTGTGGAACAAAACAGATACTAAATGGATAGAAGAAGTAACAGAAAGAATAAGAAGTTTAAAGGTACAGGATAGTTTATTATTTGGGTTCCTCTACAACTTTGTATCACCAGTTTAATTTCCCTTCCTCCATGACTTTGTATCACTAATAACCAACAACCACTCCACCTTCAAAACCTTCCTTCATTCCCACTTCACATCCCACTGGTAATGCTCTTGTTCCAACCCCTCCTAACTTACCTGTACTTAACCTTATCCTTCCTATCCCTCTTCCCTAATTTCTCACATCTCATTCCCTCACCTCTTCTTTCACACACATTATTCTTACCTATCTTCTAATTCTCACCCCACTGTCTAGTCTCCTGCACCTTTCTCTTGCTACATCCAGTTTAATTCCACATTTTATACCTATTTCCTCACTTTACCTATTTGTCCATTAATTTCTCCCTCTTCACTGATACTTCTCTCTTTTTTTAATTGGAGAAGTCACTAATGTATACTATGTCAATTATATACACATATAGAAGCTACCTTGTTTACCCTGTGTATGCATTTCATCTTATTATTACATGCTTAGTATGTTTTTCCTTTATAGCACTGTGTTTCTTGGGTTTACATGTTTTTGTCTAATTACGTTATATCTTGTATAACATTGTTGGAGCTTTTCTCCCCAGGACTCTAGTGAAAAGTGGCCCCTTTGGCCCAATGGACCATACTGGTAAACAAACTGTAAAATAAAAAAATAAACAAAATATGAAATGGGATGAACTAAGAACCAGAGAGATTGAAAAAAGTTAAGAAAAGCCTCTAATTGGAAAACGCCAGGCCCAGATGCAGTACCTAACTTCTGGTTAAAAGTATTAACATCTTTGCACAAAGATTTAACCAAGAGTAATAATTATTTCTATGCACAGCTCAAACAGACACCAACCTGGCTAACAACAGGAAAAACAATGCTCCTGCTTAAGAGTGAAACTGCAAGCTACCCTAAAAATTATAGACCAAGATACACCCTACACTGATCGATTACATTACAGTGACAAAGAGAAAGGTGAATACTCCACGACAATCGAAGCAAACCAGATGAACAATCGCTTGAAATATCCATAAATCCACAACTGCATGTAAAATAAATGGCCTCTTTATTTATGAGAGTAAGCGCTTTCACGTCTCCCTGGACGCTTCATCAGACTTAAAACAAATACAAGTATTCAAAAAACCTATTTAAATATCAAATTAACTTTCATAAGAACCAATCAAATGTCTCTCAAGAGACACTTGATAAAATAAGACAGCATCCTTAAAGACACAATTTCTTCTATTATTAAAAATCATATTTTAATGAAAGCTTTCACTTATATATGTCTCTCTCTATGCCTGTCTATTACTTATCTAGAAGGAATATGACTCTAAATATATTTATCATAAAAAATACCTATATAAAAAAGAAATTTATATATATATATATATATATATATATATATATACACATACAGGAAAAAAACATACATATATATATATATATATATATATATATATATATATATATATATCTATATATATATATATATATATATATATATATATATATAGATATATATATATATATATATATATATATATATATATATATATATATATATATATATATATATATATATATATATATATAATATATATAGAGAGAGACTGGGATATCACAAAAGATACACATATATTTATAAAAGTATAAAAAAGGGGGCTTTAACTCAAAAAAGGTTCAAAAATACATGTATAGCCCTGCCATAGTATTAAAATGTTTATGCTTAGTGCCTCAAAGGTTTATCCAAAAGGAATGGCTTTAATGTAAATCTGTCATTTAAACCATGTCCTCTATCAGCAGACAGCTTAATTATCCATTTTGCTTCTTCTTTTTCCTTGTAATTGCTAATATTCCCTAGCATTTCAGTAGCATATATGAATTCCAAAACCATGAATCTATAAGTGTGTGTCGTATCATTTTGCAAGATGTGATTGGCTAGAGCATTACATTAATTCTCCATATTAATCGCATATATGTGTTCTCTAACCCACTCTCTTGGTGTTCCATTAGTTTTACCAACATAGAAACACTTACATTTATGACAGAGAGCTAAATAAACCACATTTCTAGATTTACAATCAGCATAATGACTGAATTCATATTTAATACCTGTATCAGGATGTTCAAAACAGTTTGTATTCATGATGAAGTTACATTGGTTATAACTGCAACAAGCAAAAGTTCCTTTTCTAGAGGAAGTTAATCCCCTTTTTACTGTTTTCTCATAACAGAGCGATCTTTTTAATGACTTAGTATGTGCAATATTATTGATGATAATTTGTATAGATATTTTTTGATAGAGAAACCACTAGTACCTATTTGTAGAGGCCTTCTGAAAATACATAAAAAGTTAGATAATCCTCTTCTTAGACCTATAGTCTCTGGAAAGGGTTGGCTGTCAGAAGGTATGTCTATTTATTTAGAAAAACAGTTGAGACCTGTAGTAGATTCCACTGTTTCCATTTTACGGGATACACAACCATTTTAGAAACATTAGCACCGTATAATTTTGATGTAAGTTTGAAAGATTCTGACTATATGGTGACGCTAGATGTAAAATCATTATTCACTAGCATACCGAATCATGTAGGAGTAGACTTCTTGAGATTATATTTAAATCAGAAAGGGATGACCAACAGTCAGATCATGAAGATTACTATGTTAATGGAATTAGTCCTCACAAATAATGTTTTTATTTTTGATGGGAATTATTATTTACAGACAACAGGGGTAGCGATGGGCACACCATGTGCCAATTCATACACCAACTTGGTATTGGCATATTGGGAATCTACACACATCCCGGAACATTTGATATACTCGAAGTGTATTAAATATTACAAGAGATTTGTAGATGATGTGTTTTTGGTATGGGGAGGTGACCTGGATATTTTGGATGAGTTTATTACATATATTAATGGGACGACTACTTTTTTGACATTGACTAGTGAGAAATCCCAGTATAAACTAGAATTCTTGGATGTTCTGATACAGAAAGAGAAAGGGGCAATAAATACAGAGATTTATAGAAAACCATGTAGGAGGAATGCTCTCCTGCATCAGGATAGTATGCATCCCCCACATGTACACAGGAATATAGTAAGGAATCAAGCTATGCATTATTCTCATCTAACAAGTAAAGAATCTGTGTACTTTGGTGCAGTTGAAGGTATACAGAGAGAGTTTGCAGAGAGAGGTTATAATAGGAAGGACGTTAAAGTTCTACAAGAGATAGAATGTGATCATGCTGGTCTACCATATATCAAGAGAAATAGTGAAACCCCAACAGAACACAGAACCAACAGTCAAGGAATGAGGAGGGTAGTCATTCCCTATACAAATAATAATAGTTCAATAATAGAGGTTATTAAGAAAAATTGGGGGATACTACAATTGGATGACAACATAAAATGACTAGTAGGAATTCACCTTAGTTTTAGTTATAGAAATACTAAGTCATTAAAAAGATTGCTCTGTTATGAGAAAACAGTAAAAAGGGGATTAACTTCCTCTAGAAAAGGAACTTTTGCTTGTTGCAGTTGTAACCAATGTAACTTCATCATGAATACAAACTGTTTTGAACATCCTGATACAGGTATTAAATATGAATTCAGTCATTATGCTGATTGTAAATCTAGAAATGTGGTTTATTTAGCACTCTGTCATAAATGTAAGTGTTTTTATGTTGGTAAAACTAATAGAACACTAAGAGAGCGGGTTAGAGAACACATATATGCTATTATTAGGGAGAATGAATGTAATGCTCTAGCCAATTATGTCTTGCAAAGTGATATGACACACACTTTTAGATTTATGGTTTTGGAATTCATATATGCTACTGAAAGGCTAGGGAATATTAGCAATTACACGGAAAAAGGAGAAGCAAAATGGATAATTTGGCTGTCTGCTGATAGAGGACATGGCTTAAATGATAGATTTACAATAAAGCCATTCCTTTTGGATAAACCTTTGAGGCACTAAGCATAAACGTTTTAATACTATAGTAGGGCTATACATGTATTTTTGAACATTTTTTGAGTTAAAGCCCCCTTTTTTATACTTTTATAAATATATGTGTATATTTTGTGATATCCCAGTCTTTCTCTCTCTCTCTGTATATATATATATATATATATATATATATATATATATATATATATATATATATATATTTCTTTTTTATATAGGTATTTTATATGATAAATATATTTAGAGTCATATTCCTTCTAGATAAGTAATAGATGGGCATAGAGAGAGACATATATAAGTGAAAGCTTTCATTAAAATATGATTTTTAATAATAGAAGAAATTGTGTCTCTAAGGTTGCTGTCTTATTTTATCAAGTGTCTCTTGAGAGACATTCGATTGGCTCTTATGAAAGTTAATTTGATATTTAAATAGGTTTTTTGAATACTTGCATTTGTTTTAAGTCTGATGAAGCATCCAGGGAGAAGTGAAAGCGCTTACTCTCATAAATAAAGAGGCCATTTATTTTACATGCAGTTGTGGATTTATGGATATTTGAAGCGATTGTTCATCTGGTTTGCTTCGATTGTCGTGGAGTATTCACCTTTCTCTTTTTTGGCTTTGAAACAGTATTTTGTTTGGTGATACCTTACCCCTAGGTGTTCTATTTTTGGACATTACAGTGACCATGAAACAGTGGCAGACCACTTTGCAATTAAGCCAGGATAAAGGACAACTTATTATTCCAGAGATCAAAATCCAAAGGAGGATATTCCTGAGTGACTCTCTGTTACTGCTGTTATTCTGCATTGCACTTAATCCATTAAACTGTCTACTTAATAGCTTAGTTCATGGCTATAATTTGGTTCCTAGAAAACAACAAAGTGCAAAGACTTCTCATCTTTTCTTTGTCGACGATTTGAAACTGTATAGCTCATCAGATGAGGAACTGAAAGCACAACTGCAAGTTGTTAAAACTTTTTCAGATGATATAAGAATGTCATTTGGTCTTGATAAATGTGTAAAAGCAACCTTTAAAGCAGTAAAAATGCAACGCCAAGAAAAGATCAGTTTGGGACAAGAATGTGATATAAAAGAACTTGAGCAAGAGGACATTTATAAATATTTGGGAATTGATGAAGGATCAACAATAACATATGAGCAAATGTGAATATGACTTAGTAAGGAGTACTTTAGAAGACTTAAATTTATCCTGAAAACAGCGTTGATATCTAGGAACAAAATCCAGCCTATAAACCAATTTGCTGTTCCTGACCTAACTTACAGTTTTGGAGTGGTTAACTGGCCCCAAAATGTGTTGGATAGATTAGATAGGAAAACAAGAAGCATGCTTTGTGCTCACTAATTGATTTATAAGAATCAGTGCATACCAAGATTATATATTCCCCGATCTGAGGGAGGGATGGGCCTCCCTGAAATTGATTACATGTATAGATCTGCAATTGTGGGACTCCACATATATCTGCTGACCTAACAAGACTGAAACATAGTGAAAGTTTTGAAACATGATGAGAATAAATCGAAGATGACTTCCCTGCGTAGGCTAGCAGAAGCATATCGGCATCAAGCAGGAATGAAAATCAAACCACAAGTAGATAAAAATCAGGCCGCAACTGAATGTGCCATAAAACAAAAGAAAGAATATAAGGTGAAGGACCAGATGAGAAGGAAAGAAATGTGGAAAAGGCATAAATATAGTTACAAGTATGGAAAACTCCTGGAAGAACCTCATGTTGATCAGGAACGAACATAGGAATGGTTAAGGAGAGGTGAATTTAAACAAAGAGATGAAAGGTTAATATTGGAAGCCCAAGATAATGAGTTACGTACACGTTGTTTACGAAGTCCATTGAACATGTGGGAGAAACAGGCAAATGCAGGTTTTGTAAAACAGAACTGGAAACAGTTGCACACCTCATTGCTGGTTGCAGCATACTAATCACAGAAGGACTGTATACTGTATACTTAAAGGCATACTAATGTGGTGAGACTGTTACACTGGGGATTATGCAAACATTATGGTATTGAAGTGGCTGAAAACACTGGAAATATGAGCCACAAAGCATCTTAGAAAATGCTGAAGTCTACATCTGATGGGATCATCCATTACCAACAATTCAAAAGATAGATGCTAGAAAATCAGATATTGTAGTTCAGGAAAAGAATACAAAAGTAGCATTGATCATTGAAATCACCACACCCAGTACTACAGTTCCCTGTGTACAGAAAGACATAAAGTCATAGAATATCAGGATTTGCAGGCAGAAACATGAGCAATGTGGAAGAAAGATGCATAGATAGTTCCAACAGTAGCAGAAGCAAAAGGTATTATAAAAAGAGTCTACAATCATATTTAGATATGTTACCAATACATGTAACTCCATATGTATTGCAAAAGGTGTCATTATTGGGCACATTGTGGGTGTTGCATAGACCACTACTGGCTGACATCAAAGAATGAAACAATACTAATTTCATGAACTTTAATCGTAATTTAACTTAGGAATGAGAACCATTCCTGTCACAGTATTAGAAACCCAAAAGATTTGGAGAAACTAAAAATAAGGCGCATGCTAAATATATAGCTAGGGAGTTATTTCTAGCATATTCTAAAGTAATGATATTTAAGGAAATGGTTATTCACGGGGGGACTCCATTTATATTCAGAGAAATACATCAACTATGCCATTGTTTTAATATCAAGCAATTAAAAATGTAAGTGCACTATCTCCATATGGCTGGGATACTGGAATTTTTATTAGAGCATTAAAGTACATTTTAAAAAAAGTTATTGAGGAAGACAGCAAAAACTGATACCAGTTATTGATATATTTCCTGTTTGCCATTAGAAACTGTCTCAAGACATGACAGGTTCAGCCATGTTAGCCATTACATAGCAAGCACTTTCAGTGAATTTTAGAAGAAGGGAAAACCCTATGTATAGGTGACATAAACACTATAACTATATACAAGATAGGTTGAATATGGTGATGCATATAATCTGAGAAAAGATGGAAAGACCCCAAGATGCACAACAGGTGTTGTGTCATAGAAAAGCAAGGACCAGTGAATTTAAAAACAGTTTGGTCCATACAGAAAAAATATCTATATCTATCTATATTTATCTATCTATAGATATAGATATAAATATAGATATATTTTCTATAGATGACGGGGTCCATCTGAAATAATACAAAAGCTAAACTAGGTATACTGAAGAATTAGACAGGATTGTAAGAGAAGGTTAGGGATTATATACCATGCCATCATTCTGAAACAATGGAAAGAAGTATAAATCTCTGCAGTTAGTTTTGTTGTAGAGACTATTACCCCAGTGAAGAAAGAAAATTGACCTGCATGTTTTACACTTCAAGTAGATGGCAAACTTTTATCAGCCACAGAAACAAACAATAAATAGTATCCATTAACGAACATAGACATGTTTTCAAAACTGTCAGAATAAAACTGACTGAAAAGTATGCTAAGATCATTTCAGAAGAAAAGTTTAATTTAACACCTTACTGAATGACAGAGTAACACAGACAAGCTGTGCAGGAAATAATAAATAAATGTCTCAAAACAGGGATAATAGATGAGTCAAAAAGTGAGTGGGACAGTCCCAGAGTGGTTGTCTCAAAATCTAATGAAACAATTAGAGTTTGCAGTGATTTCAGGAGTCCAGAAATCATTTCAGACATAGACAGTTGTCAAATGCCTCGAGATGACGAAATACTAGAAATGCTGGAGAAGGAAAGATTTGGAATAAATAGACTACATCTGTTTAATATGACTCAAATCACCACAATACATGTGGCTATTTGAGGGCATATAGGTCATCCAATGTGCATGAAATCAATGCATTCAGGCAGGTGGTTAGTTGTACCATAATGTGGTGTATCATGACAATTAAATTGTCTAAATGAGTCCAAATACTGTAAATAGAGGCCCATTTGTATGTGCAGCATGGATATAGAACGGCTATTTTAAATAAAAAGAAAAGTGTTTCTGTTAAACATATAAGGTAAATAAAAGTGTTCCTCTAAAAATAAAGAGGAACTTGGGTTGTACTAACCAGTAAAGTATTGCAATTTCAATTTTTTTTTAATGGGAATGCTGTTTAAGGGTAAAGAGAACCTTTGCTGTGTGTACATATCATAAATATATGGATATATATGGGTATATTTAAAATAATCTAAACAAAATAATATTGATAGAAAAATATCCAAACACAAAATTTTGACAAAAAATATAAAGAAGGTTTATGCCCTTTCCACACTATTTTGTTATCTCTCTCTCTCTACACATACACACACACATACACACACACACATACACACACACACACACACACACACACACACACACACACACACACACACATATATATATATATATATATGGGTTCCCTTCAGAATCTCGAACTACTGAAATCCTGAATTGCAGTATTCCGAGACCAGAAGAGTGAACGTGCAGAATGCCAAAACCTCAGAAGCGCGAAATTCAAAATCTCGAATTTCGGAGATTTTGAATTAGCGGTTCTGATGTTGCAGTGTGTGAGTGAAGGTAAGAATCATTATCATTAAGCAGGCCTGAATTTTCAAACAGAACAAAACTTACTATTGTAAAAACACTTTAGTATGCCATGCATGGAGAATAGCAGTACTATAAAAATTCAGATCTAGTACAGTAAGCACAAAACTTATCTTAACTCTATACTATCAGGAAATAGGAATGCCAAAGTGATTTTAGTCAGAGCCAAATACTTTGAGCTCTGAGTGATCAAACTTAAAACCTGACTAGAAATCAGTAATAAAGGTTATGCTTCCACTTACAAGAAATGCTTTTCCAGAGATGGATGAACAAATTGGTCATTATTCACAATTAAAATAACTTGTGAACAAGCTAGTCTAGTTCAGCATGATATGTGACAATAGTCTGAGTTTAACTATCACAGCAAGAAATTATTATCAGTGCATTTCATCTGCTGTAACATGTAGACAGCGGCAAATTACAAAATTAAACATGTAAACGCAGAGTCAATTAATGATTAAGTTTTAATATATCTCACCAACTCGATACAATAAATTTACCCCCATCTCTATAATTCAGAAACCGAAAAGCAGCTAAAATAATACCACTCAAAAACTGCAGGTAAACAAATGACATTCCCTCACAAGTTACCAGCATTATGAGATATTAGGAATGATAAACTTCACTGTGAAGATAACCAGGAGCAAACTGCTTCATAGATTTAGAAGGATCCCGAACTGACTGTATACTGTTATTAGTTAAGTTACTGGTATTAGTTAAGTTAATGGTATTAGTTAAGTCAGTATTTGCTCCTTTGAACTGTGCATCACTCATCTTAGAACACATGGGATTGAAGGATGTTTTTGTTTTAGTGATATAATACTGAATATGAGCACCAGATTTTTAGAATAATTATAGACTAAACTGACTCTCTAGCCATTTTCCCTTTTAAATAGTTATTTTAATTAGAATTAAAAAATCGAGTCATAAATGTACTTTATTTTATAGAATATTTGTAACTGGAGCATTTCTCCCAGAAATGGTCCTCAACCTAGCTGGACATCACTTTTATCAAAACTTAAATAAACTTTGCATATACTGTTGTGGGCATTAAAGAAGGCACATATCATTAGTTAATTAGCTTATTAAAGAGGAGTTTGATAGTAATATTTAAGACACAATGTTTGTGCTAAATATTACAGTAACTCTGTTTAGCTGAGTGTTGTGGAAGGATGGATGGAACATTACAAAAAAGTAGTTCAGACATATGACAACATAATGGCTATCCAAGGAGTATCATGAGTCTGGTAAGTAAAAAGGCACTAGAGTTGCAGCAAGAGCACATAGATGAAGTCCTGGCAATGGAATCTGGCACACGGGACACGAAATATTACCTCAGTACTGGGAAAGAGGTGGAACATGTGAAAGAGGTTAAAATGTTCTGGCAAGATTAAATGGTCTTCCCATTGTGCACAACACTGGTTCTAGAAACAGACATTTTGAACTGGGTTGTTCTCTCAAAATTTGGAATAGACCCTCAGCAGACATCCCACGTGGGTATGGATACTCACAAGTAATTTGATTGCTGCTATTCAGTTGGAATCTTGTCCAAGAGCGTCACAAGAGTGTCACCTCAAAGAGACTGTGAGCTGCACAAAGGAAAACATTTATCTGTTACTGTATATGTACCTAACACCTATGTTGAGATTTCAGACTTCTTAGAGACCACGAGTGCATTCTTAATGGGGGAAATTTACAGATTCTATAGTTTATTCTGAGACCTTAACATTCATATGAGGAATGATGAAGATAAATAGAGCAGAGCAATTAGGAAGAATATTTTTTCTGAACACAAATGGGGAAATGCTGTTGTACTTCAGTTCCCCCTGTTCTGTGCCTCCCTACTGTAGAAAGAAGTCATAGTCCAAATAAAAACACAAACACTGACAGGCCAAAAAATGAGCCATAAAGATGACAAAGTTGATCAATGAGGATAAGAAATAAATGATGTATTGTCAATTCTTTGCAAGACACCCAGATTTTCCAGTATCTTTAGAAAGATTAAGGCAGAAATCAGAGGAAAGTAAATTATTTACACAAGAAAAACTACCAAAAGCTTCAAATTTAAATTTGTGTTTATTAATACAACAGAGCTCTGAAAAATATTGCATAAACAATGAATCTCTGGGTCGGCTCAAAAAGGAAGCAACAGAGGAAGAGTGAAAATATAAATTACAAATTCCATAGATTTTTGAAAGGCATAAAAAAATAGACATGGGGAAAGGAAAAGAGATTTGATGTAGTGCAATATTTATAAAGCAAAATTTATCAATACAAAAAAGTAGCACAAAATATATTTGAAGAAAAATATAGGCAAAGGTACCTGGATATGGAAAATTTTACAATGCAAAACATTAGAAAACAAAAAAGGGGGGGCAAAGAACAAAGGAGAATTTAAAGAAATACAAACTGAAGTTATGGATTACCTGCAAAATGAAGGATTTAGTGTAGAAAATCCAATACAGGTAATATCAAAGCATGATGGAACAACGAGTCCCCAATCTGAGGGGGGAACAGGTAGAATGGGAGGCATCTAATGACTTGACACATGGTGGTGGCCTGGAGCCATCAGGTGGAAAACAGATTAAAATTTCAGTTCCAATTGCACAGCAAGGGAAGGAGAAGGAAACAGTGGCAACGTGGAGTGATGGGCCGATAAGTTCCCATATGATGGAGCAGCAGATACTGCAGGATGCAGCTAAAAAGGATATGTCACAGAAAGATGTTCTGGAACTTTCTGTAGAATGACCACAGAAAACAGAGAGCAAAGAATGTGCTCTCAGCTTAGACGAATATGTTTTAAGGGAAGAGTTGCTTACTTGAATACAGATGGCTAGGCATATTAAAACTGATGAAAGAAATAGATTCCAGAAATTAATAAGACCCAAAATGTTAGAAGTCTGATAAAACAGATTAACACAGTAATCAAGACCATTAACAGACAGTATCAGACAGTATGTGATATAATAGAAGTAAATAGGCTATATTACTGTACAGGTAAATTAATAACAGATAGTCTTACCACAAAAAACATAGTGGAATAAGGGAAAAGAAAAGAAGAAATAAAAGGCTATCATGTAAGCATCAAAAACTATAAAGCAATTAAGAAAAGTACTGTCACTTCTTCTTCTTTCGGCTTTTCCTGGTTAGGGGTTGCCACAGCGGATCACCTGTCCACTCATGATTGGCAGTGAAGTTTTTACAGTGTCAAGTTGCCAGCCCAGTACCCAACCTTCCACAGAAGGCACACACACATGCACTGACACCTAGGGCCAATTTAGGGTGTCCAATCCACCTACTGCATGTCTTTGGGAGGAAACCGGAGCAACCGAAGGAAACTCACGCGACCACAGGGAGGACAAGCAGACTCCGCACGGAAGGCACCCCAGCCAAGGATTGAACTGGAGAACCTCTTGCTGTGAGGCGACAATGCTAACTACTGCACCACCATGGCCACCCACGAAAAGTACTGTCACTGTTAGATGAATATAAAAGAGAGAACTGATCAACAAAAGTACTTAGATGTGGTAAATGCAGCCTACAGTATCAGAACAGACCAGTATTTCTCATATACTATTGCAAATGATAAACTAAAGAAACCAGCACAGACAGAAAAACTTAGAAGATAAGCAGATAAATATAAAGGAACAGTACAAAATAAAAAAATGCATTCAAAACTCAAAAGCTGTATAGAAAATTGGAAAACAAAAGGAATAGAAACACCACCAAAAAAGAAAAAGAAAAGAAATAGACATATTTTGGAGAAATCTTGATGAAGATCCTGTGGAACATAAATAAGACGTTGAATGGATAGAAAAATGAAAAGAAACAGCAAGGAGTTCAAATGAACAGGAGATGGAATGGGATGAAGTAACAGCCAGAGAAACTGAAACAAAATTAAGAAAAGCTCCTAAATGGAAAACCCCAGGCCCAGATTCATTATCTATCTTCTGGCTAGAAGTATTAACATCTTTACACAAAGACTTTGCCTTGATTAAGGATTACTTATATGCACATCCAAAACAGACATCAGCCTTGTTATCTACAGTAAAAAATGACAGTCCTCCTTAACAGTGAACCTGTAAGTAATCCTAAAAACTATAGACCAGTTACTAGCCTTCTGATGATGTATAAGCTAGATAAAAGAATTGAGTCTGACAGAAATAATAGTCGTTTAGAAGAAAACTCAGTCATACCAATAGAACAAAAGTGTAACAAAAGACAGTTATATGGAACAAATAATCATTTGCTGCTAAATAAAGCCATAATAGAGAATTCTAAGAAGAATCTAGGTATGGCTTGGAGAGACTACAAGAAAAGCATTTAACAGCACCCCACATTCACGCATAAAGGAGTGCTTACAGATGTATAAGATATATCCTACATTGATCAGTTACATTACAGTGACCATGAAACAGTGGCAAACCACTTTGCAGTTAAGCTTTGACAAACGGCAAATTAGTATCCTAGGGATAAAAATTTAAAGGGGGATACTCCAAGGTTATTCTTTGTCACTTCTGTTGTTTTGTCTTGCCCTTAATCCATTAAGTTGTTTACTTAACAGATTCAATACTATATGGATCCTAGAAAACAACACTGCTTAAAGATTTCTCATCTATTTTTTGTGGATGATTTAAAACTATATATTTAATCAGAATAAGATTTAAAAGCACATCTGCAAGGTATTAAAACTTTCTCAGAAGATATAAGAATGCCATTTGATCTTGATAAATGTGCAAAAACAATGAGTAAAGCAGGGAAGTTGCAGTACCATGAACATATCTGTCTGGAACAGGAATGTGATATAAAGGAACATGACCAGGAAGAAGTGCATAAATATTATAATATATATAATTATAGTTCAGTCTGAGACCTCAAGATTCATATGAAAATGATGAAGAATAGAATAGAGCAAAATCATGTCTGAATACAAGGATCCTTATAAGTGTGCTTTACATCAGAACACCTTATTCCAAAAGTCATTGATCAACTGTGAATTTGTGTCAACAGACCTGAGACCATGGGTATGTGGTACATCAAGTTAGATGGCAGGGATTATAGCTAGAAAAACAGAGAAAGCCCAGATGTGCAGTGGAGGCATCCTGAGAACTTCCACCAAGTGCTACAATGTAGGATAAGTTTAACTCCCCCCACATAGAATAGGACCGATCTTATTCCTGGGGATGATATTGATGGTGACTTTGAATGGACCCTGCATAAGATCTCAGCAAAACAGATAAGGGTAGGGAGCTGACCAAATGGTGGTTAGTGCTTCTTGTGGTGGAAATCATAGGACCAACAGATCAACTTCAGTAGTGAAAGAAGCTGACAGTCTAATCAAGAGGCCATTTGTACAATGGCAACAGGTGGGCCTTCAGACCTGACTGATACTTATGGAGAAGTATCTACTCAAAGAGGTTCTGGAAAACAGTTCACTGACCCAAGACAAGGAGTCAGGATATTGCCCAGGCTTTTCTCAGAAGGTGTGAAAAAATACCTTAATTGGAGTCATTGTTTATAGGTGAGAGGTAGGAATTTAAAGAACTTCTGACACCAGCAGTCATGCCCTTCTCTGAGTAGGAAAGGTGTTAGTGGAACTGGATATATTTCCATAGATGAGTTTCCTGCAAAAATTAAACAGTTCTACTGCAGCAAGAATGACATCTGTAGCAAGACTAATTTCCAAAGTTGCTTGAATTTGATGTTTACAGACATCATTTACTGTCATACAACATACCAGCCTCTATCTAGTGTTGTGATACAACCAATGCAACTCTTGCTAAAGCCAGCACTCATGGATGAGTACATGCATGGGATACTCAGACCATGATTTTTCATGCTCTGGATTTGTCTAGAACATCGAACCTCAGCATTTTAACTACTGCTGTGGTCGCATCCCAGGAAAAACATAGTGAGACTGTATCAGCCCACAGTACAGCTCACACACACACACACACACACACACACACACACACACACACACACACACACACACACACACACACACACACTTGAGCTGACAGTGTCCCTTAACAAAGCTTTTATGTTACGTGTCCCACCCCCCATACACACAGAAAACCCATATGCAAGATGACACATTTCCCTGTAAAAGACATTCACATAAGTGCTGCCTCCCCTATCTGTTCAAACAATATTAACTGTGACCTACCCTTTGTACATTGTTCTTGGGTTGTCTATGCTTGATGTACACTGCAGCCAGCCTATGCATGGTTAAGCACAGCCCCATGTTGACTTTGCTTGCATCAGTTTTATTGCAGTGTATCTGCTTCACTTTGGTCTCCTATGCTCTGAAGCTATGTGCAGGCTGCTGCCTTATTACCAGTGCCATGACATACTGAACCTGCCTCTGGCATGACCATAACCTGCTGCTGGCTCTACCAGCAATTCCTCATCTAATTCAGCCTTCCCTGACTGTAGTGATGGGGATGCTGGTTCTGTATGTGCTCACCTTGCAGTAACTGTCTCCTAAGTAGGATTTTGTGTAACACTGCACAAACTGAAAAGTATTTTTGCACAGGCTAGTGCTATTGTGTAGAGGGTAAAGTCCTAACTATGGGCAATGTGACACTGGTTTGATTAGTGGCTTGGGCATCTAAGGCACTTGAAGGGAAGGATGTGCATGCCTATTTTGGAGGGGGGTGCACGCATTTATCATAAAATCCCCTGTCTGAAGAAGTCTTGGTATCCTCCCCCCACTGCTCTTAGATTCTACATCAGCCCCAGCCATGAATACGAGTTCATCTGGGGAATAAGTTAAGGGACTGCTATACCCAATGATGAAGGAGGGTACTAGGGTATATTCTGTAAGAATGACACAATGGATCCAAAAAAAACATTTTTTTTTTGTTCAAGTGCCAGGGTGATACATCAGGGCACCACAGAATGAGTCTAGGCAATGACAGCATGCCATCAGCAGTCCAAACACACTCAGTGTTTCCTGTTTCTGATTGAGTGCTTTGTACTACTTGTCTGATTTGCTTGGTGGATTCCCGAGAGACATCATCAGCCATGGTTTCAGGCATAGTTGGCATTGTCAACAAGATGCCCCTGGGGGAAGTCACTATTTGCAAATTTGTGTTACTGCTCACAGTGTCATATGTGAATATCATGATAGCTTCCTAGGTGGCATACAGATACACTGTAGATGATTCCCAGAGCATTACAGATCACCTGGCATCTGATCGAGTGACAGCCTTTGTAATTCACATACCTCATTTCCATTTCACTAGATGGGGTCTTTATTTTAATGTGGGTACAGCCTATGGCTCCTAGTATCTCATGAAAATTGGTTATTTCATAGAATTCCAACATGGTGTTCCTGCTGTCCTCTATGGTACTTGGGAAGCACACATGCCCCCATACGCTGAAGCATGGTGTCAAACAACTGATGGAATATTCTTGAGGCAGATGCCTGAGACATTCCCATTGTTTCTCTAGTAGGTCATTGAACAAACCCTGCAGCTAATATATTTAAAACCTTGCATACCTTAGTATTGACTGGGATAAGTACCCTGTGACTCCCTGGGGCTGCTAATGAGGTCAGCACATGTCCGCAGTGTCTTGCATAATGTCCTTTCTGCATAATGCTAGTTCATAATGTCAAGGTTGTAGAGTCCATGAAACAGTAAGTGCTGTTTGACAACTCTGAGCTTCTGGGGGTGATGACATGCACCATTGTGCACTGCAGTTACAATAAGAAAGTCCTGCAAATATTCTTACTAATAATGCATCAACCCATCAACCAGTAATATTAATTAAGAATTCCCTTAACATGAATGTTAACATTTAGCCAAGTTCAACTATACAGCATGTGCAGCTCTGGGGCATGGCTTTATACATTTATGAATTACTCTGCCATCTTGTCTTGACTCATTAGTATACACCAAGCCACTCATTTTAATAATTTTGTTCATTGGCATGTCATTATACAACCATTATTACACCCGCACCTGCTGATTATCATTCCCTGCTAGCATTACGGGTGTCTCTGAATCACATACAGCCTGCACATAGCCACTCAGCAAGCAAATTCCTTCTGCTTGATGCAGCAAAGTTTTCTGAATCTGGCCCACTATCTCCTCACAAAGCATGCCAAAATGTTATTAAAAGTTTATGATTAACAATGCCATCAGTCAACAGTGTCTTAGGTTGGGCCATCCAAGTACAGTTCCTGCTAAAACTTATTGCACTGGGTATCACATGAAGGCAAAGTAGATGCTGTCCTCTGAGGCTATTCATTCATAATATATGACTTTATTTATTTTATTTTACATTTGTTAACCGGGCTAGTCCAACTGGATATATTTCCATTTTCAGCAGAGGCCCGGGGAGAAAAGCTCCACAGTAACATTAAAGACAAAAAATTTATAATGCACACTTGTAAGAGAAAAAAGTAAAAATATAAGAAATGTAAAACAAAAAATAAATGAGAGAGCAGTAGTTACAAGGTCATACTATAAACATAAACACCATATTCGAAAAAAAATAAATATTTACAGAAATAATAAAATAAAAAAAAAAAAAAAAAACTTTGAAAAGGAGATTAGGTACTCTTACAATGAAATATATGAGGTCGTTTACAGTATGTTAACAGTTATTTCATATCCTATTTACAACAATAATTTAAAACAGTTTCTGCTACCCAGGGGTAGGTAGTGTTAAAAAAGGTGAGGGGAGACAGGATAGACAAAATGGCAAAATAGAATGCAGACAATTAGTCAGGGTAACAGCAAGGGCATAACCAGTGTGTTTTAAGATGTTGCTTCAGCCTTTGCTTAAAGAGTGGGAAGGAGGGAAGTACCGTTAGATCTGATGGCAACATGTTCCAATATTTTCCAGCTGTATTAGAAAACAAGGAGTCGCCTGCTAAGTTATTTGACTTAGTAGTTCTAGCCAGTAGTTTAGTAGAAGAGCGTAAGGAATTGAGGTTTGCATAGGGGGTAATAAGGTTAGAGAGTATCGGTGTGTTGTTAGGTTGGTAGAATATCCTATGAACAATGGTAAGTTGGGAAAGTATCAGTAAGTTTTTTTAGTTCAAGCCAGTTAAGCTGCTTTAGGTTCAGACAGTGGTGTGTTCTAAATGGGTTCCCAGTGGCAAACCTGGTAATATTATTATAGGAATTAGTTTAGTGAGATTCTTTTTCTTTAGGTTAGTGTATATATAGGGGAAGCATAGAGAAGAGTGGAGATTAGATGGGAGTGGGCAATTGTAGTTCTGGCTGTTGGTGTTAAGAAGTGTTTTATTCTATATAGGGAGCCCAATTTTCTATTTACGTTTTTTATAATGTTATTTTGACTTGTAACAATGGAGGGAATAAATTGGACAAATTTAGAACTGTTACAATCAAGGGCTCTGTGACTCCTTCATCTATGGCATACTTTGGATCTGTAGGTAAAAAAGAAAAAAGAAAAAGATAAAGTGGGAGGAGCCAAACACAAACAAGTGCATGTAGGGTAGGAAGAATGACTGAACATAGACTATTGGCTGGATTCATGAATAGTAATAATAAATTCATAAGTGTACACTAAATATACACAGTCTATATTCAAAAACATCTCTGCCACATGCTTTGTACTGTCTATTCACTTAGAAAAATAAGTGCACACACTGTCTCCACTTTGTGGTAACCTTTATAAATCCCTCTCAATATTTATGGCTGCAAAAAAAAAAAAAAACAAATCAGTAGGAAAACTAAAATGATGCAGAAGAAGTTGAGAGCTATGCTTATGTTGTCTGTTCACTCTGAACAGTATACACTTAGTGTGACATTCATAAATCTGTTCTTATGCCTATATTACCTTTGACAAGGTATAGGAATAATCCAGTGTATATGTTGAAAAAGGTATGTATGGTATAATATACGCACAATAATATGATGACAAAACATGAAAGACTGATATCGATCTATCTATCTGTTTATCTGGGTCCCCTTCAGAAGCTCAAGTTTTCAGAAACTCAAAATCCATATTGTCAAGAAGTTATGATCGAGTTTCCAAAAATGTGAAGCTTTTGAATGGAGATTGCAGTATAGTGATGTAGTGCATTCTCAGAGTTGGTATATATATATATATATATATATATATATATATATATATATATATATATATATATATATATAATATGCAGGGGATATAGGGGGTGTGGAGGGCTGCCCCCCTAAAAAATCATGGAAAAAAGGTAAAGTTTTGTGTTTTTTTGAAGTTTGAGTTTTCAAAAACTCAATCATATCATCTTAACAAGATGAATTTTGAGTTTCTGAAAACTCGAGCTTCTGACATAGACCTTTTGAGTCTATATTAAAACAACAAACGATCAGATGATTGAACGTTGTTATATCGACCCCTAAATCTCGAATACACAAAACAGCAAACAACCAGAACAGTGATGTTTTTCCCAGGGAAAAAAATTGCTGTTCCCAAAAAAAAAAAACACTAAATAAAGTGGGGGGCTTCGACCCCCACACCCCCCCATGTAAATATACCAACTCCAAGATCACACTACAGTGGAGGAAATGGCATAACCTGGACGGCCAGCCCAACGATTTCTTTCCCTGTAAAAAATGTGTTGTACCGGCCATTCACTATTTTGCTGGTTCAACACTTAGTGTTTGAACTAACAGCGTTCGATCATATGATCATTCGCTGAATTAAAGTAGACCCAACCTGTTATCTATTCATCTATTTGATTCCATTTTAAAAGCAGTACTCTCCCTATTCTGAGATCCACAGCCTGCTATTCACTTTAAACCACTAACAATCCTTGGGCATATCCATAGGTCTTAAACACATGCATCCCATCGAAAATTACCTCAGACTTCATTTTTTTACTGGTTCAAACCGTTAACAACTAAACACATTTTTACTTTATTGATAACTATAGATCATTTTGTATGCCCTGAGAAAAGCATAACATATTGCATAGATGACATTGCCTGCTTCTGTGATAAATCAAACAAATAAATGCAGCAATTGTCCAATATAATGGAATAATAGAATAAATATTGCCTTCTCCCACTTCTTGAAATTGCAGTCTGTTTTAGCTCTGCAGCCACATGCAGTAGTGTCTTTTGTGAAGCTTTTGTTGTTTCGAGAGGGGAACTACAGTATCCTTTATCAGGAGTGAATTTTATTCTATTGTATTTTATTTTATGTACTTTAATTTACTTGTCATAATATAAACACATAGTGTGTAGTCTTGGATCAGTCAAAGCAGCAGAAAAAGCATATACCGCTGTTCTCTGATACTATGTTACATAATAGGCATTGTGGTGGAGAAGGTATATAGTGCTGCACTGGTAAGACTCTCTCTGGGGTCATTAAAACTAGGAGCAAACAGCTAGAGTGGAATTTATTTTATTTTATGTGTTTTAACTTCCTTATCCAAATTCAAGCACACATGTTCATGCTTGGAGCTGTCAGGGACTGGGAAAGGTGGGTTTTACCATTCTCTGATATTATGTTAGCTTGCTGGGGTGGGGATGTATATATGGCTGCATTTCTAAGACTTTCCCTGGTCTCATTAAATCTCAAGCCAGTCATCAGCATCCATGTGTCTTTCCATTAGTCCTAAGATGTGAAGAGTGTGACAGCAGAGTCTATCTGGAATAGTGAGCATTCTTAGCTCTGGTAGCTGAGACAGTGAGCACACTGCCTTCCTAGCTGAGTTCTGGTAGCTGAGATCATGAGAACAATGAGTTCTGGTAACTGGGATAGCACTCACACTCAGTTCTGGTTAAATTGTTAAACCCGCTTATCTTTAGATAGCTTATCATACCATATCGACTGGAAAACCTATACCACTACTAGTGCACAATCACAGAGATTCCTGGACTTTGTCAATGCAAATACCCTGGAACTATTAGTTAGAGTACCCACTATGGGGAAATATCTTGGATCATACTAACATGGGAACATCTTTCACCATTCCTTGTGTATCACCATCACTTGTTAGGTCTGACCATAAAGCAGTCTCCTTTAAAATAAAGCTGAAACCAGTGATCCCTTCCAATAAGGTACCTTTAGAAATGTCGTTAATACAAACTACCTATTCCTAAATGATACATAGGCAAGTTTCAAGTCCCCACCAACTCAGTTAACTCCATTGAATATGGACATGCCAGACAAACCCCAGAAATAATACATATGGTGGAACCGGTTTACTATTGAAATGTCGAACGGCAGATGTTTGTAGTTCTGAATAATACTGAACACCTACCTCGACCCATGTTAAAACCATTCCTAGATTGTTTTTTTGACATCATTACTATTTTCAAACTTCCGTGTTCGACTATAGTACAGTCGACGTAGTGCCGTTCGACATTTTAATAGTAAACCAGTGGAACCATAGTATCAACAAGCTTTATAATGAAAGAAAAAAATGACCAAAACTAAGAAGAGTAATTCCCAGAATGTTAGAGGCCTTCCCACTGAAATAAACAAAAAATTTAGAAGCTTAAAAAAAGTCCATCAAAGACAGGTTTGAAGCTAAAATAGCTACCCAAGCCAAAGACAACCAAAAGGTATTTTTTAGTTATGTTCGTTATCTCAAAAGCACAAAGAAACAATGTGCTGAGCTGATTATGAGTGATGTTTACTACACTGAGGCTGAAGTTACAGCGAACCTACTGTCCAAGAAATTTAGCTGCACCTTCCGTCCCTCAAGATATGCAGGAAACTGGCACACCTCCAGCTATCACAGAAAACCAAGTCCAAAAAGTGCTGTCAAAAGCAAAAATGCTGCATCAGTGTGTCCTGACAAGATTTCTGGATACATCCTAAACAGCGTTAAGCAAGATATTGCCACACTCCTATCAACACTGTTCAATTTCAGCTTCCATATAGAATTTTGTGCCAAGCAAAGGAAGAACAGCTACAGTCATTCCCCTACATAAGGCAGGACCTTCCACAGATCAATAAGATTGACCAGCTTCATATGCAAAGCCATGGAAAGACTTATTTATAGAATTAATTAATCAGGACATAATAAACCTCCAAACACTGGACCCACCTCAGTTTGCATTCATCAATGGCAGATCACGCTTGCTCAATCTGATATATACATATATATATATATTTTTTTTTTTTACTCAAAGAAATTTTATTGATCATTTCCAGATAGAAATATTCAGTTTATAGTATAAACATTAGTAGTAATAAAATAATACAATTGCAAAGACTAAACAAAACAAACTATGTATAATATATACAAAGGCCTGAATTCATAAATTGAAATAGATAATGCTCTGTCAAGAGATTCTTCCTTCTCTTACTTAACATTTTACATTAATTTTTTAAATATCTGAGATAAGATTATGTTGATAACATTAATAACAGTGATCACTTTCAAACAAGAATTATTGGTAAATGACTTTGGATGAATTCTTTATTCTTTAACTTTAAATTCTCTGAAGGCTGTTTCTTTTAAGAAGGACAAAAAGGCTCTAAAGGATATTAGACTGAAGGATCTCAATTCTTTAGTAATACATTTACATGCAAGTGCAAGGATAGTCCATAAAAGAAAAAGATTATCACATTTCAAATGTCCAGTGTCACATATGTTAAATAAAATTAAATTCTTGGATAAAGAAAAATTATTTGAAAATAAAGCATTCAAAAAGTCATTTATGTTACTCCAAAATAAATTTAGAGAAGGAAAATCAGAAAAAAACACATATCCAATCAGCCTTACATACATCTGCAACAAATTATATTATTATTACCATTAACTTTAGCTATTTTATTTGGAGTTAAGATAGCTCTATGTAAAAAAAGTATGTGTAAAAATGTGTCAATAATGAGACCAAGAGGTACGTTTAATAGATGATAGCATTCGAGATTGTGTTCAGGAGTTAAAGAAGAACAATTAGCTAGTATAATATGATTCCAACATTTAATATTTAAATTTATTTTACATTTTATCAAAATTTTGTAAAGTTTTGAAATTAAATTACATTTGTTGATTTATTCTATATACTTTCATGGAAAAGTTGTATCAATTTAGGAATTTCTTTAAATTGTGTGTAATAAATAAACAAACACAATTCCTGGACCTGTGTTCTCATATTTTGTTCCAATAGCCAATCCTGGGAATCCAAATTAAATTCTATTATAATTTGTTTAGAATCTTTGTCTTTCAGATC